>NC_069000.1:43660270-43661671 GCF_001194135.2 Octopus bimaculoides
TGTGTGTGTGTGTGTGTGTGTGTGTGTGTGTGTGTGTGTGTGTGTGTGTGTGTGTATTTGTATTTGTTTGATATGATAAGTTTTCTACAAAACCTGTATTCAAAATACGACCATTTCTTAAGTCTGTTTTTATCAAGCATTTTATATATTTAACTACGCGTCTTTTATATTCCGTTTGCAATAACAAAGTATTTTAATCTCCGATAATCTACATTTCTAGACTTTCACCGTCTCACCTTTAGGATAAACATTGCGTAAATGATTCATAATTATAACAAGCATTCGTTTCGATATTTGTTGGTCCTCTTCGGTTATATTTAACTGTCTTATATTTGCTGCCTTGCACCAACTCAATAGTTCTTGTTAGATTGCCACTGTAACAATCCTATGTCTGGTGCAAGCGCCCAGCCTTCTGCCAGCGCTGTACCTTGTTTCAACGAGTCACATTATACTGGCCGTGTGCTTTTGAATCGATACCCCACATTGTGCTCACTCGCCGCCTTGTACCTGGCTTGTGTCAACGCACCAGTTTCTGCTAACTCACCATCTTCTGCCAGCTCACCGATTTTGCGAATTTAAAAGTAATGTTTGTTCTCTCCTGAAAAATCCATTTTACCCGGAATAATTAAAAACGTCATGATTAATTATCCAATAATATTGATTTCAAATCTTGGCACAGGGCCAGCAGTTTCGAGATTGATTAGTAAGTCGATTCCTTCGTCCCCAGTGTTCAAAAGGTACTAATTTCCTGGACTTCGTAAAGATGGAGGGCGAAGCCGACCTCGGCCAAATTTTAGCCGAGAACGTGAAGACAGACGAACTGCCATTAAGGAATTTGCCTGGCTTGGTAACGATTCTACAAACTCGATACCTTTAATTATTCATCAATATTGTTATTGATGTTGTTGTCGCCTGGTTTCAGATCAAGGTTTTCCAACAATGACTACCTCGCCTTTTTAAGGTCATGAACGACTACACAATCTGTGTTCTTTAAATATAGCAGCAACACGTGTCTTTTGAGAGAGATATGTAAGGAGCAGCTTCGTAAGTACTACATAGGCTGTTGGGTTCTGGGGAAACTAGGTGGAAATATTTGTCTGTCTGTTATGGTGCAAACATAGCGTCAGGAAATAAACAACAACGAACGAAACCTCATTCCTACTTAAAAGATCATGCTGTAGTTGTTGTTACGACGTTATAATGCTACGCCATTGCCGTGGTTTTTGTATTTTGTCGGCCATTAGTAACGATAGGCAAATGATGTCAGCTTCCGCTCCACATTAACAAATAAAAAGCTAGAAGCTATTTTAGGAAATTTAAACATGTGTATGTGCATGCATACGTATATAAATATATGTTACGCCACGCACACATATGTGTAAACAAGCATATATATATATA
>NC_069000.1:43661681-43662167 GCF_001194135.2 Octopus bimaculoides
TATATAGTCTAGGCGTGTATGAATTCATTCATGTATGCGTGAATGTACGCTTGTGTACATGTGTGTTTTGGATTGTGTATGTTTATTTGTTCATACATTCACGAATATTAATTTGTATTTCTGCAATAAATATCAAATATTGAAAAGTCTAACAAAATTTTAGCTGTATACAGTGATGGTCAAAAGTCAGCTGACAGTAAATCCAAACCATTTAATTCCAAGATTTATTTATGCTTAACAACCGAATGAATTTAATAAAAGCATCAAAATATGAAACATCATGAAAATTGTACAAACTGAAGTCCTTCTTGAGCAACGCATTTTCCATTCGAGTCAATACAGAATTACAGATAGTATTTATGGAATTTTGAATTACTATCGAGTGATTTTTGGTTAACCCCGTATGTACACCTACAGAGAAAGACAAAAACGCAGCACAAAATTCTATTTATTTATTTGTGCAGCTGAAGATGGTATTGCATTTTT
>NC_069000.1:43663182-43663881 GCF_001194135.2 Octopus bimaculoides
ATATATATATATATATATATATAGATAGATATATATATGGCCATGTGGTAAGAAGCTTGCTTCCCAGCCACATGGTTCTGGGTTCAGTCCCACTGCATGACACCTTGGGCAAGTGTCTTTTACTAAAACCTCCGGCTGACAAAGTCCATGTGAGTGTATTTGACAAAGAGGACCTGAAAGGAACCCATCATGTGTATATGTGTGTGGTGTATGTGTATGCATATGTATGTGTGTGAGGGGATTAGCACACGTTAGGAGATAGGCGTGCATGGTAGAAAATATAGTACTTGATAACCAAATACAGTAATATAGCGCTTTAAACCAGTAAAAATATTCCTCTGTAAACAGTTACTCCGAGTTTCACATCAAATTCCAGTAACCAATTCTGATAATTACAACCACGATAAATAATAAGCATATTACGATCACAAGATTATTATGAGTGAATGGCATGACCAATAGAGAGAATGTAAAGAAGAGAAAGGACGGTTCCTGTAGAGAGCAGAACCCGGATATTCTTAAGTATCTGCAACAGAAAATAAAGATTTTCGGTGGAAAATATTCCAAAGACTCCTACAGAGCACTTCCTTTTCATTTAGCAGCAGATAAATGGTTCTAATGAGGCAAGAAATAGCGATTTCGTTCCTACTTCTATTCAGAAATGTATTTCATATATATATATATATATATATATATATA
>NC_069000.1:43663981-43665104 GCF_001194135.2 Octopus bimaculoides
ATACATACATATATATACATATATACATCGATTCGTAGCATTATCCTTCAGACGTAATCTTCATGTTTAATTAAACTTGCAAGTGTTATGAATTCGTAGGTCAGACAGATCCTGTAATAAAATTGACAGCCATGTTATTTATCGGTGATATTTATCTTATTAAACTGTAATAAACCCGCAATTGTGTCTTCATTTCCTTCTCCATATTCTTGTAATCCATCTTCTTGTCACCATTTCCATGATTCCTACTTCTGTCGTTGTTGTTGTTCTTGTTGTTATTCTGAATATTGCACATTGTTGGCTGCGGCGGCGGAGGCGGTGGTGGCGGTGGCGGTCTCGTCGTTCTTGTTAACGTTATTATTATCGTATGGCCACGGTGGATATATTTATATATTCTCATATCATTTTAACGGTTCTTCGCATGATTTACTGGAGCCGCGCGTGTCTGTTGAAGAGAGGTACCTAGTAGTAGTAGTTGGGTAGTAGTAGTAGTAGTAGTAGTAGTAGTAGTAGTAGTAGTAGTAGTAGTAGTAGTAGTAATTGCTGTTGTTGTTGTTGGTGGTGGTGGTGGTGGTGGTGGTGCTGGTGGTGGTTATAATAACGGTAGCTGTAGGATCAGTTGTATCAGGTGTAGTAGCAGCGGCAGTCCTAGTAGAGCAGCAGCAGCAGTAATAGTAGTAGTAGTAGTTTTTGATGCTGATGGTGATGTAGATGCGTATGCTATTTCAAATCCATCCCTTTTCTTCGAGGCATCATATATCTAGGAATACAACAACCGAATATGTCACATATTCACAAGACGGTTAGGTGAACATGAAGATTTTGGTCACTGTTTCTATCAAATCGAATAAAGTGTATGAAGTAACATTCCTATCACCTGTTCTTTGAAGATGTAGGCCAAGATGCCGCGCAGTGCAACTGAACACGGAAGCATGTGGTTGGGAAGGGACCTTCTTACCACATAGCCATGTCTGAGCCTATACACACACACACACACACATATATAGGCACACAGATATATACACAGGCGTACATTTGAGGATACTCGTAATTAATGCTTCCTTTCTGAATGTGTCTGAATATACATGTATAAGTGTAATTATATATATATATATATATATAT
>NC_069000.1:43665224-43666730 GCF_001194135.2 Octopus bimaculoides
ACATACATACACATATATATATATATATGTATGTATGTATGTATGTATGTATATACATATATATATATATATATATATATATATATATGTACATGTATATATGTATGTGTGCACTTATATATATGTATGTGTATATATTCTCATATATATATATGTGTGTGTGTGTGTGTGTGTGTGTGTGTGCATACAAAGAAAACAAAAGAGTGGTGGAGAGTGGAATAGGAAAAGAAAGGATGAAAGAAAGAAGGAAAGCACAGAACAAAGGAACAAAGACAGGAAGAAAGAGAGGAATAGACAAAAGGGGAAAAAAATGAGAAGAAAAAAAAATGAGAAGAAAAAATAAAAAAATTAAGAAAACGTCGAACTTTTCTTCATCTTCGGTTTTCTCCATATTTTCTCATAATATTATTTTTAAATAAGAAACTTTAGAAATCGAAAGAAATTTCGATGATAATAACGGTCATTTTCCAAAACGGGTATATTTCGACGTCTTTTATTTTTCATGTCTTTTTTCTATTTTCTTTTATGTTGCGCGGCGCTGCTTTAATATTATTTCCAAGAATGTGAGAATGACAAGCTACGTGCTGCTACAAAGATTGGACTAATTGACCAAGCAGCCAGTGGCAATATTCTCGTTGGTAACATGAAACAGACGCTAAAATACCGAAAATTACGCAACCCACAACTGAAATTTATTAAGCCTCTGAGAATATCGATTTGTTTTATTTTCTCTTATTTTATTTTATTATTATTATTATTATTATTATTATTATTATTATTATTATTATTATTATTATTATTATTATTTTGTTTCTTTATTTATGCATTTATGTACTTATTTATAACATCGACTGAACGTGTATAGTTTTTATATCTTATATAATGTTTCTGTGGATACGATAGCTTTATACTTCGAAGGCGGTGAGCTGGCAGAGACGTTAGCACGCCGGGCGAAATGCTTAGTCATATTTCGTCTGTCTTTACGTTCTGAGTTCAAATTCCGCCGAGGTCAACATTCCCTTTCAGGGTTGATTAAATAAGTAGCAGTTACGCACGGGGGTCGATGTAATCGACTTAAACCTTTTGTCTGTCCTTGTTTGTACCCTCTATGTTTAGCCCCGCTGTGGGCAATAAAGAAATAAATATTTTTATACGTCCAAGGCGGCGAGCTGGCAGAAACGTCAGCACGCCGGGCGAAATGCTTAGCGGTATTTCGTCTGCCTTTACGTTGTGAGTTCAAATTCCACCGAGGTCGACTTTGCCTTTCATCCTTTCGGGATCAATAAATTAAGTACCAGTTGCGTACTGGGGTCGATCTAATCAACTGACCCTTCCCCCAGATTTCAGGCTTTGTGCCTAGAGTAGAAAAGAAGATTTTTTTATACTTCCATTTATGTATTTATGTGTTACATCCGTATCTTTTAATTCTTGTGAAAGAAATCAAATATATTTTTATGCATTCATCTCTCTTTTACTCTCTCTCTCTCTTTATATATATATATATAT
>NC_069000.1:43667130-43668821 GCF_001194135.2 Octopus bimaculoides
AGTGCTCTGAACATATTTATAGAGAGAAAAGTTATTTCTTCTCTTTCCTCGTAACAGAATCGTTAACACATCGGAGACTGTGTCACTCATTACATTTTATTCCACATAAAGAGAGAGAGAGAGAGAGAGAGAGAGAGAGAAAGGGAACGAGAGAGAGAGAGAGATAAAGAGAGAGAGAGAGAAATGGAGAGAGAGAAAGTGAGAGGCAGACAGAGATTATGCATAGACACAGGTATAACTAGATGCTCACACACATAATTGGAGGGCGAAGGGAGGAGTGCGAACGAGTGTCCTTAAAATGTGAGAAACATTAGAACACCTGATGTCAAATAAATCAGCGTCGAATCAGCGGGGCCAAATAGGCGGCGGCTAAACGGCTATGCCATGATGTCTCATACACAGTGGAAATGTTATGGAATCTCCAACAAATCCGAAGTATAAGCTTTCAGCTGTTTAATTCACCGGACAATCTGCTCGTTGGTTTATCTTCCCAAATGGTAGAATATCTCACATACACGAGTACCCTCAGGCTATTCTCAGTTACAATAAACGTGACACTGTGTCGAAGCTTGGACATATACATACATACATACATACATATATATATATATATATATATATATGTGTGTCTGGTACAGTCCACCTGATGTGTTTCTATGCGCTCCTCGTCCACGCAGATTTATTCTCAGCACTTACGTCTGATCGACGTAATCATAAGTGAGATAGCATACGATAGCAAACAGTGGAATCGAACACGCAACGATTCTGTTGGGAAGGGAACGTCTTAGCAACTTAGCCATGCCTGTCTCTAAACTAAAATTGAACTATAATAACTGTCTTGGTACACCATAAATAGTTTGGCAGCCGTCACTTAGCGCCATCTTGCATGTAATGAGCATTAGTGCAATGGGTTTACAGAAATAGAAAGAATATAAGATGAGGAGATATGAGAGAGAAAGAGAGGGACAGAGAGGGGGTGAGAGGGATGAACATGAGTGTGATCAGACAGTCAGACAGAGGCAGAGACGAAGAGACAGAGAGATAGAGACTAACAGACAGACAACTAGACAGATATAAGAGGATAGTGGCTGGAAGGTATGGGTATGTTTGAGGAAGTTCGTGGAACTTAAGAGCTCTACATATAGAATGGAAAGCATTAATAACTCCCCCAGGGTCTTCTGGTTATTGTGTCATTTGGGGAAACATAATGGCTTTTCATAGATACACACACGGATACACACACACACACACATTTACACGCTCGGACGTACAAAGAGACACGCATATATGTACGTGTGTACGTATTGAGCATGCGTATAAACAGTTATATAGACAAACTGTGGGCAAGTACATATATGTGCGTATACAGGTATGCGCAATCATACATGCAGGCGTACACACGTGTATACATCCATGCACGCATACGGACATACATAGTGGTGTATAGTTATCTATATTCGTTCTATAATAACTGCATAAACAAGTGCTGATATATATCTATATATGTATATACGTACCCCTCCCCCCACACACATACATACACACATACATATATATATACATTCTATGTATTTATATTTCTACATATATGCACATATATATACGCACATATATATATATGTATATATATGTATGTGCATATATATATATGTATATATACATATGTATTTATATGTATATATGTATATATA
>NC_069000.1:43669437-43670077 GCF_001194135.2 Octopus bimaculoides
ATATATATATATATATATATATATATATATATATATATATATATATATATATATATATATATACATACACACATATAGAGAGATATAGATATATATACACATATATATATAGGCACTTATATATGTGTGTGCGTGTCACAGTGTATGTATAGAGATGGATTGAAAAGTATTTATTACAAGATTATTTGTCTAAGCTTCGAATAATTAATCTTTTATGTAATTAGAATGTTTGCTGTTATATTGTACCGGGGCAATTCTCAGCTGCACGATATCCAAATTAAATTCTGCATATCTTATCTCACGTAGAATATAATATACGTGTAACACATACACGCGTGTGTTTAGGCGTATATGTGCACATCTACGCTACGTCTGCACATGAATGTGTGCTTACAGTGGTAATCATTCACCTTTGCTCAACGACACGGACAGAAAACGTGCGTATGTATGTATGTAAGTATTTATAATTATAGTTATTTATTTAGCTATTCATTTATGTACGCTTTATTGTCTCTCTTCAACAATAGTCTCAAGCAATATTTGTAAATTTCGATGGGGCTGCAATACAATTAAAACTTGTAGTGTAACTTTCTTATCTGTTTACCCGTCTCTTCGTGTACATATGTATATATATATATAT
>NC_069000.1:43671082-43673130 GCF_001194135.2 Octopus bimaculoides
TATATATATATATATATATATATATGCATGTATGTCTGTATGTATACACACATATATATGCACATACATGCGTATATAGATAGATAGATAGATAGACATACATACATACATACATACATACATACATACATACATACATGATTCTTACTTGAAAATCCGACATTCCTGAAATAATAACTTAGTCTAAGACTATATACTTCAACTTAGAAGTCCCACCGCGACGTCCTCTTTCGAGAATGGTTCCGCCAAGCACTTACTGCATCTGGTAAGTAAGATCTGCAAAACATTACCTGCACAGAAAATATACCAGTCCCCTTCAAAAAAAAATACACATCTTTAAAAGAAAAATATCCAAACCATCATACAGTGTCTACAGATAATTGAAAAATAGTGGGGGCGGATTGAGCAGTAGATGATGGTGGGGAGGGAGCGCGGCCCCAGAATAAATGGTGTGTTCTACTGCGCCCTATGGGCATGATTGCGAAAGCATTGTCGCAGAGAATGGCCAGTGGTACTGACAGTAACAGTCACTTCACCGTGCGCGGCTCAATTCTGAGAAGGGCCTCAGTAATCCCTAAAGTGTCCCTCGGTGTGTAGTTCCTGTATTCAGTGACATATATACTAATTCCATGAATACATCGTCAGTCGAACAACTGAATGCTCATCGTCGAAATTGACGGAGATGTTATTATTTATTTATTTATTTTTGACAATGCGGTATGATCTTCAGAAAGTGTCGTTTGTATGTTTCCGTGCTGCCATATTTCTTTTGATTATCCCTTTCTGATTAATTAAATTAGAGAAGCGATTGATATAAAATTATCGATCTGACACTCCAGGCAATAATCATAACGCCATTTGCAGAACTCCTTGTTACACGATAAGCCTCTCAGCATCCATTAACACCCTCTGCACCAGCCCTTTCACACCCTGTGTCACGCTGAATCTCCCTGAGAACTACGTTAAGAATACGCGTATCTTTGGAGAGCTCAGGAACTTGCACGTCAATTTCATAAGCAGGCTGTTTCGTTGGTCCGATTAACTGGAACCCTCGTCGTCGTTTGAACGTAAAGACGGCATTTGAACGTAAAGACAGACGAAATACCGCTAAGCATTTCGCCCGGCGTGCTAACATTTCTGCCATTTGGCCGCCTTTCGTTACATACACACGTTTAGCCGTCATTCGAGCGTGACTTGGTATTTTGTACTACGCTTTCACAAATTGTTTTAGGTGTCTGGATTGTTACGTGGAGACACAGACACCCTTTTGGATCCTGCAATTTTGAACCAACGCAAAAAAAAAGCGAGTATTCGACATCGGAGGCGGGGCGAATTGCAGGCTGATAATTATTTACAGCATGGGTTCAATGAACCAACGTCAAATAGTGTGCCATGCTCAAGATCACAATGCTTCCCCGGGTCCAAGAATTGAAATCACAATCTTATGGGCGTCAGTCAAAAAACCTAACCACCAGGCCACGTGCTTTCACATAGCAACCCTCCTTTAACCACACCGAATGGAAAGGGGAGAAATACATGGAGTTGAAACATCAACCTATCATCTCAAATAAACATTAATAGTCTTCGTGGATTTGTCTCCATTCACCAAGAAGCAATTATAACGAGAGGAAAATTTATCCGACATATTATCAGCTTAATAAGCGATACAAAAGAGATGAAAATAGAATCGGTGCCCTTTAAAATGGAGACATGGATAGATATAAGCATGTCTCTGTTCGTGTTCTTTATCTGTCCCCCTTCCCTACACCCTCTCACCTCTCACCTCTCACTTCCTCTGTCACTTAGTGTGCATATATTATATATATATATATATATAGTTTTATATTAGTATATATAAGTTGATACATACATACATACATACATACATATAAGTGGGAGATTGAATATGTGTGTATATATATTGTGTGTAAGTCATTTTAACTTTATGAGCATTACAAAATCATTTTTTTAATGTTAAAATACAATAACAAAAACGTGAAAACCAAACTATGTTTTAACTTTATTCAACCGATATATATATATATATA
>NC_069000.1:43673423-43674292 GCF_001194135.2 Octopus bimaculoides
TATATATATATAATGTGTGTGTGTGTGTGCGCTTTATCGTTATATTTCCGAATCCGAGAACTAACAGTCAGTTCTATAAAGTTTCCTGTTTGACAAATGGCAACAGGAAACAACTTCAAAGAATCCGCTTTGAAGCTTTGGAATCTGAAAATTAAAAGCAAAGTACATGTAGAGAAATATAATACTATATGTATGTGTGAGTATCTGAGTCTGTGCGTGTGTGTGTGTGTGTGTATGTTCAAATATATATATGTATATATGCGTATATAGACATTGACACATACACACAGACACAATGTATATGTATACGATAGTGAGCATATGAGAGGTAGTAATAGCAAGCAATCGTACACACGCATACACACACACACATACATACATACATATATTCATGCGTACATGCATATAATGTATGTATGTATGTATGTGTGTGTGTGTGTGTATAGGATTGATTTACTATTGGTGCGTCTCTCACATGCACGCTATGAGATTCCTCATTGTAAACTTTTGTTTTGAGTGTGCATATGTCTGTAGATCTATCTGTAGATCTATCTGTCTGTCTATCTATCTATCTATCTATCTATCTATCTATCTATCTATCTATCTGTCTGTCTGTCTGTCTGTCTGTCTGTCTGTCTGTCTGTCTGTCTAAATAATTATGAGTTGAGTACTGAGCAAGATGCAGCCAATTTACCTCCTCTAAAATTTGAAGCCGAATATTATTGGTAATCATCAGGTTCGATTTTTAATCGATATCATACCTGTCGATCCAGGCCTCGGTAGGTTCTGGCCGAATGTCAGAAAAATAAATAATAAAACAAAAGCAAACACAAGGAAACCACCATAAGCGAAACGTGTCAACCACCTCA
>NC_069000.1:43675109-43678496 GCF_001194135.2 Octopus bimaculoides
TCTCTCCCCATTTGGACCGACTCGAGTCGATGAAGGAGGTTTCAACATAGTTGCACAAACAGCTAGAAATAGCAGTCATATCTCCCTCAACTTTATAACTCGCGCTCTACCGTTCAAAGCCAATGGTAATAATGACAATTCTGATGGGATGGTCACATTGGCTTCGCTCATTAACAGAGACATGTATCGCCAAGTCCATCATCCGTTTCAACAACATCATTTTCAAGGCCAAGCTTCCAGGACGGAATATCCATGGACTGAGGATACTGTCTATGTCGATGTTTTAAGATCGCTGATTACGAAGGCTAGTGTGGGTAGTCACGCCTGGAAGCTCCGTCTGCAAAGGAAAGAAACTTGTCTTCCAAGTACAACCTTGGAGTGTCTCGGTTCTTCCTAAATTCTCCATTTGTTTCAGAGATTGCTTTAAGTATTATGAAATAACGCAATTCCAAGTACAAGACTGACATTATGCTCGGAATGGTCACACATGGACTATTCTTTTACATAAATTTGCATAATTCGAATTCGACCAAAGTTTAACTAACATCATTGTGAGGTCTTGGTTTCACAAACGCGAATATTCATAGACAGAGGGTATTGCCCTCGTCGACCTTAGAATCTATTGTTGCTGATAATGCCTCACAGGGTAGCTAGACACAGAAGCAGGTTCTCTACAGGAGGAATTTTGTCCTTGGTTCAAGAATTTTGTCATTGAGGTTTTTCGGTTCATCCTGAACATCCTTTTCGCTCAAAGACAAACTTGAAAGATCCTAATAAATATTGCAGCTTTTAAAATAAAGCTTATAGTGTATACGGGATGGTCACATTTGGAACGTTTTTTTTTTATTATAGATCAAATATCTTGATCTTCATCCATAATCTGTCTTCGCAAACAAATATTCATGCGGTTGGGCCACCGATCACGTTGACATAGGTGTACTGGTGGCCAAGATCTCAACAGAACAGATTGATCCGCTGGCTGAGTCATGAAGGTGGTTGGTCACGTTTGGATTACCATTGATCAGAGCTGACCTGATGTTCAGCAATTAAAAGCACCACACAATACTGCCATCACCTCACACCTGTTCGTTGATATTCTTTGAGAGTTTGCTGGTTTAATGGTTTAAATCATTTGACTTTGGCTATGCTGGGGCAACGAAATGGTGATATACATATATATATATATATATATATATATATATATGTGTGTGTGTGTGTGTGTGTGTGTGTGTGTGTGTGTGTGTATGTATGTGTATGTGTATATATGTATATTTATATACGTGTGGCGTGAAAGTATGTATGTACACAAGTATATACATACATACATACGTACATACATACGTACATACATATATGTACGTATATATGTATGTCTATATACATGCATATAGATATAGATAAATATATATTTATATGTATGTGTGTGTGTGAGCATGTGGAGAGAGAGAGAGAGAGAGAGCGAGGGAGAAAAGAGAGATAGATAGATAGATGGATAGATAGATAGATAGATAGATATACGATTAGGCTCTGTAGGCTTTACCACAGTTTCTGCCACTCAGAATCCAGTCTGGCCGAGCAGTGGAACTGAACCAGAAACCTCATTCTTATGAACTGAACATCTTAACTACTGTGCTACACGATGACATAGAATACAAATACACACACACACACACACACACACACACACACACACACACACACCAGCATCATTCCTGCGCATGCGCACAGTTCTCGCCGACTATTAGAAAAATAATTATTTACATTGAATAATGTAATTACCAACTGTAATAAGTTGGTTTGTTTGCAATTAGTGGGTCATTATTAACTGATAATTACCATGAATAAACGACATAAACATTACATAACAATATGAAAGCACTTCGCTTTCTTTCCACACACGCACACGCATACACACACACACAGAGAAAAACATATACGTACACACACACGCACCTACTTACACACACAGACACATGAGTGTGTGTGTGTGCGTGCAAATATGAATATACACATTTCCATAGATATATGAACGAGATATATACAAAGATATATCTAAACATATATATGCCTATACATGTATGTGTGTGTGTGCGTATGTGTGAGTGTGTGTGTCTGTATCTTTATATATATATATATATATATATACATTGATATAAACATACACACACACGTACACGCACGCACACATACACACACACACATGCATACACACACACACACACACACACATATATATATATATATATATATATATATATATACATATATATCTTTACATATATATATACATTGATATAAACATACACACACACGTACACACATACACACACACACACACACACACACACACACACGCACGCACGCACACACACACACACACACACACATACATATATTTGAAACAAAACAATGCAAAAATGCTCTCGCTCCGTTCTAGTCGATTCAGTCGCCAGTGTATGCATATCATGATAAATATAAGATAACATCGTTTATTTTCAATAAAACAATAAAATTATTCGTTGCTTCTAATTCAGTTTTCATTCGACATTTTCTCTTTCATTTTCCCCATAAGACCATCAACATTCTCTTCTATATATCAACACAAACACGCATACATACATTCGTATGTATGTATGTATGTATGTATGTATGTGTGTGTGTGTACAACCGCCGATAATTTGCTAAGTCTTTAATCTTCAGGTTACAATGTCTGCTGTTATACGCACGTATGGCTGAAAAACAGATTTAGCATCTTGTCCGGTGATACATGTTTAGTAGCTACGCAACTGGATGTAAGTTCGATATTGATAATTGAGCGATTTTATATTTATGGGTTTGGTATAGATGCGTAATGACAGAATTGTATCTATAACACCCAAATACTCATGGGTGGTGAGATGCTTGTTTGCCAACAACATGGTCCTGGGCTGAGTCCCACTCAAAAAGTAATGGTCAGTGACAGGCTAAAGTAAAACGCATTGACCGAACGTGTGATGTAACCATGTGGAGTGAACCTCTTGAACACGAACATAACTTCCTCTATGTGTGTGCATGCATGTGCGCGTGTGTGCGTATCTGTGTGTGTCTATGTGTATGTGTGTACGTGTGTGTGTGTGTGTGTATTTCAATATATCCATACACGTACATAAATTTCTGACACTCTCTCTCTCTCTCTCTCTCTCTCTCTCTCTCTCTCTCTCTCTCTCTCTCTTTCTTCCTGTGTGCGTGTCTGTTGCTGTGCGTGTGTGTTTGTGTGTGTGGGCGCGCAAAATAGAAATCTGTAACCCATCAAAAGTGACACCACTTCCGAAATCTATTTCAACCAAAAGAAGCATCCTTTCATTGGTTCCTTTATCAATTCTAACGCATTATGAATGACTCGTTCTC
>NC_069000.1:43679717-43681237 GCF_001194135.2 Octopus bimaculoides
ATATATGCTACGTACAGGCATACATAAATACAAAAATATAGATACATAAGTAGCACCCAAGTAAATTATTGTTTTATTGTAATTCTTGTAACTCAGGTTTTGTTAGAACTCCTGCGATCTTGCTTGCGTAGCATGCCTCCTCCCTGCGGCCTACGGTACTATTTTATCAACCATTCTCGTCAAATACCTAACGCTTTCTTGACGAATGGGATTGTGCCAAGGACGCAAACGTTTTGTAACACCGCAACTGGTCACTCGATTTCCATTTTCTATAAAATTACTCTTCATACCTTCTGGTACTATCCCAAAGGCCCCTAAAATAATTGGGGCTACCTTCACATTTTTCATTTTTCTACATTCGAGCTTATTCTTCTTCTTCTTCTTCTTCTTCTTCTTCTTCTTCTTATTATTATTATTATTATTATTATTATTATTATTATTATTATTATTATTATTATTATTATTATTATTATTATTATTATTATTATTATTATTATTATTATTGTTATTATTGTTGTTGTTATTCAGCGAGCTGGCAGAATCGCTTGCACACCGGGTGAAATACTTTACCGTACTTCATTTGTCGCTACGTTCTGAGTTCTAATTCCACCAAGGTCGACTTTGCCTTCCGTCAAATCGACGTTGATACATGAATTACCAATTAAACTCTGGGGTCGATGTAATCGACTCATCCACACCTCCCGCAAGCTGCCTTTGTGGCAAAAATTTGAAATAACAACAATAAAAATACGAAGAATTATTATTATCATTATTACTATTATTACTAGTATTATTATTGTTGTTGTTGCTGTTGTTGTTATTATTATCATCATCACTATTATTATTATTAATTATTGATATTCAGTAGTCTTGTTTTCATTGCGTGCTTTCACTGCGTCATTCAGTGCATCACCGTACGACTGCGATATGGTCCTGTGGATTGTGTTGTTGGTATTTTTACTCTGTAGAAAAATGTTCTGCGTCAGAGGTGTGCATTGCCTAACTGTGCTATATTCACTGTTATGAAACACTACACTAGACGCACTCGCTCACGCGCACACGCAACACACAGTGATATGTTCACATACTTGATGGAGAGAGGAGGGAGGGCCTTCGACACTTTTAAACCAAAAGAGTTGTTTCTTCATCTACTATTTACATGCTATTATTGATAGCATTATTTTGTTTCGAGAATCACCGTTCCAAAGAAGTATGTGGGTGAGTGAGAGAGAGTGTGTGTGTGTGTGTGTGTGTGTGTGTGTGTGTGTGTCATCAACTCTCCCTAAATTTCTTTCTCTCCCTCTCTTTTGACTCTCTCGCTCTGTCTCCGCCACCCCCTCACCGTCTCTATGCCTACTATTATTCTCACCACGTCATGCAGAAGAGAAGGAGTGTCATTTAATAGTCAGAAAAACTAGTTTTCGCATTTATTATTTCAGATGTATAGCAACTGTCTTTGAAGATTGTCGTCGATTGCTCGAAATGAGGAATAGATAGACAGTCGACAACTGATGAAGGGT
>NC_069000.1:43682048-43682475 GCF_001194135.2 Octopus bimaculoides
TATATATATATATATATATATATATATATATATATATATTTATGTATGTATGTATGTATGTATGTATGTATAGCCCCCACTTGATGTTGTTTGTTAAAATCTGTTTCAACTCTTCACTCTGATAACTGGAATCTAACTTGTTTTCTTCAATCTGTTCCCGTCTTTATTTTCGTTTCAGCTGCATACTTGTGTTGGCAGCGGTGGCGGGGCTGTCGGTGTTGTTGTTGTTGTTGTTGTTGTTGTTGTTGATGTTGCTGCTGCTGCTGCTGCTGCTACTACTTCCGTTGTTGTTGTTGTTGTTATTGGTGGTGGTGTCGGTGGTGCTGGTGTCAGTGGTGGTGGTGGTGGTTGTGGTGGTCACCGTCTTCTTTGTCGTGCTGTTCCTGATAGCCAGTGTGGTGGGGGAGGTCGTGGTATTTGTGGAAAT
>NC_069000.1:43682629-43685577 GCF_001194135.2 Octopus bimaculoides
TGATGGTGGTAATGGTGGTTATGGTAATGGTGGTGGTGGTGGTGGTGGTGATACTAGTGGTGCTGACGGAGGTTGTGGTGATGGTGGTAGCTGTTCTGAGAGCTGCGATGTTGGTATTGGTCCTAATAGTTGTGCTGGCGGTAAAATGTGATGTGGTGACAATAATGGTATCACCAGAAATAATCCTTTCCAGTATAGACACCAAGCCTGAAATTGTGGGGGAGCGGGGTAGTCGAGTTCTTCAACCCCAGTGCTTAACCTGTTGACTGAATGAAATATAAAACTACAAGCTATATTCAGTTCATTCAGAGTTGCCTCCCTTAGGTACATATCCTTGACAAGAGTCAAAGACTCGAAACATTGATCAATTTCCTTAAAACAGTAGGTATATGAAAAAAAAAAACAACATATAGTTTATATTTATATAACAGAACAAAAAGAAAATGGAGATTGGGAAGTTAATTGTTTATTAATAACAGCAAATTAATCATCATCCCTTACAGCTGTTTTAACTAACATTCAGTAAATATTAAGTAAATATTGAATTTATATGACTTGAGGACATCTTCAGAGGGAAAGAAAATACCCTTAGGTGTTTTATATGTGTTAATGTCTTCATTATAGCACGCACGCACACACACACACAGACACACGTAGAGATACACACACACACACACAGTGAGGCACGCACATACGCACAAGCACGCGCGCACACACACAATCGCATATATAAATATTATATGCATGTATATATGCATCTATGTATGTATGTACGTATGTTTGTATGTATTAAAGTATGTAACAATACATGAAGTCAATTTCGTATTGAGACTTACTTTGTTTCGCCTTACGGCGTATTCTAGTGTCTCGATAAGCCGTGAAGTGAAACCTAAATGTCCCATCAAAAATAAACTTGACTCTATTTTCAGTATTGAGTACTGACCCCAGCTGTAAATGTTCCGTTGTTATGCTTAAACTTGTTTTTAACATATTTTAAAGATTGCATACTCAACCCCCACCCCCAGACACACACACAACCAACAGCTAGGGATTGAAAAGTTCACAAATTTTCAGTACTTGCCAAAGGACTTCTATGTGATGTTGATTTGAATATGTTCAAAGGGCAATTCCATAGGTTTGTTTTTTTTGTTTTTTTTTATGCGATATACAAGATGAGCCCATATTACGGCATAAAACGCAAAGCGTTATCTTTGTTCGAGTCAATATTTCACCAGTACCGACTCTGGGAACAAGGTCGGGAAATAAGCCTAAAGCATGCCAGCGTTAATGCTAATGGCGATGGTCTAGTATAACCACAGCCTCAGAATAATAGATTAATATATATATATAATGAATAGAATAATAGAATATGTGTGCGTGGAGACAATTTGATAGATAGATAGATAGATAGATAGATAGATAGATAGATAGATAGATAGCCGGACGAACAGACGAACAGACAGACAGATAGATAGGTAATAGATAGGTTGATAGATAAAGAGACAGATCGAGGCCTCACTTTTGCAGTTTTTTTCTTAATAAAACACAATAGAGGAAAGTAAATAAAGACATTGTCAATAGTTCTAGACTCTACAAATATTTCTTTAGAAAACAAAATAGTATTTTAGTCAATCATGGCGGAGAATAGATTGTTTGATTGAATAAACTTCGTTTTTGTAGCTTCCATACATAAGACGTTTATTGAATTTATATTTACGCTACACACTTGTTTGAGAAACAAGCTTACATTCGCATCAAATCTATTAAAATATCTCCTTAAAAATATTGTAACTCTTATCATAATACAAGCAAAATTAAGGTTGACTCCATAAACCATGTTATAAACACAAGTAAACACTCATTTTTATAACTCCTTTTAATAAAAACTCCATTCGATAAATACTTACTTTACTCTGTTGGTTGATGAGCAATGGTAAAGGTGTGTAGCCGAGTCGTTAGGGATGTTGGGCTAGCTATCATAAAAGCGCGGAGTTCAATCCTTGCGGCTGGTAACAACTTGTGGTTTCTGCAAAGGAATTCTCCTCATTTTACGGAGCACCACTCAACAAGTACCACCCAGGTGCTGGTGCACCCTTCTCACTCTAAATGTAATATACTAGTTGATAGGCTAGATTAATAGGTGCCTCTCCTGATTATATAGTCACCTAAAAACAATTAGCAAAACTATTATACATTTTCCCGAGTGGTGCTCAATTGCAAATGGCGTCTATCTTCCTAAGTTTTATCGCAAAAAACAAAATGGCGATTCTTTAAAGAAAAAACACAAGCATATTTAAAAGCAGTTTTTTGTTTTTTAGAAAAAAAAGAAAAGCAGGTTTAAGTTATTGAATTACTTCATCATAAGGTGAAATATAAGTACTGAATATCTTTATCTACCTTTCAGCTTAACTCACTTAGCCATTTCTAAATAGTTACGTAATTATTGATGTTTCGTAACCTGGTGTACTTTAGTCGTTGGTATATGGTTTCCATGACAACCGCTCCCCCAAAAAATCAGATAAATAATTTTAATAAACTTCGATTATGGCATTCAGGGAATAGAATTACAGGCAATGTATATACCTATACATTTGCTTAGTGATTCTTGATATATCGAAACACTATCCCCTTAACTTTTAAATCGTCTTCTCCCCTTCGCTCTCTATACCTACCCATTTATGTGTGGGTATACACACACACACACACACACACACACACACACAGATAGATAGATAGATAGATAGCTAGATAGATGTGTATATATTCTCACACATACGTATATGTGCAATATACATATACATATAAATATGTGTGTATTTATCTACGTATCTTTAAAATACGCACACACATACCAGCTATGTCTGTACATATCTGCAATATGCTTGTGTATGTATATATATATATATATATATCTATATCTATATCTATATCTATCTATCTATATATAT
>NC_069000.1:43690069-43690525 GCF_001194135.2 Octopus bimaculoides
ACCACTTCTACCATAATTCGATAATACGTACTCAGAAAAAAAAATGAATTAAAACAAACAATTATATATATATATATATATATGTGTGTGTGTGTGTATATACTAAAGTGATAACTAATAAAACATCTAAAAAAGAAAAGAACAACAAAGTAAATAACTACTACAACAGTAGCGAGGCAAATAAATACACTGAGAGATACACAGCCGCAAAGACACATATTTGATAAAACAATGTCTAAATATAAAGCAAAAAAAAACAACGAAAAGATAAATAAGGATAATAAAAAAACGCCTCCGAACAGAATGAAATCGCTTCCCAACCTACATACGTACATACCCCGCAGCCTATTTTCTTAATAGTAGGAACCAAAAATAAAATAAAATTGAAAAAAAAAAAAACAATAATAATAATAATAATAATAATAATAATAATAATAATAATAATAATAATAATAA
>NC_069000.1:43691196-43693983 GCF_001194135.2 Octopus bimaculoides
CAGTTATCATCACCAACACTAGGTTTACTATGTAATTTTGAAGAATTGGGGGGGGGGGATTAGAAAGGGAAGAAAAAAAGAAGAGAGGCTTTGGAATGTTGCTATATACATCATCAATACAAGCTCTTGTTTCTTCAAAACATTATCCTCGCTCAGACGTTCTTTCCGTTTATCTTTTCATTTAGAGTTCATCATGGTTTTTTTATATGATTTTTTTTTTTTTGCTAATTATACTATTTAATTTTTTTATATTTAGTTCTTTATTTAAATTGTTTGTTTACATATCTACACTTAGTATAGTGTTGGTATTGTATAATGAATTGCTGGTTGCTGTTGTTTCTTTGCTCGGTGATGATAGTATATTTGCTAGTAAACCCTATTGGTTAAACCCTATGGTGATAAGTGATGTTACAATTGCAACAAACCCGTCTATTATGAGGTATTGTATATTGGGGTAGAGCGGCCAGGCGGTAGAATCATTAGCGGTGTTTTGCCCAAATTTACCTTCTACTTTCAAATTCCATCGTGGCCTACTTTGTTTTCCGTTCTTTCAGGGTCGATGAATTAATGTAGCAGTTGGGCAGTGTCGTGCATATTATCGAATAGCCCCCTACGCCACAAAAACTACAGCCCCCGTGTGTCAAACTTTGAAAGCATTAAACGCAGTGATCTGGCAATATCGTTACCACGCTGGGTAACGTGCTTCGAGGCATTTATTCCGTATTGGTCTTCTCAGTTCAAATTTCGTCTTGGCCAACTTTGACCTGCCTCCTTTCATGTTCGCTGAAATAATGTCCCAGTCGAGTGCTAGAAACAATGAAACCTATTAACCACTATGCCACAAAATCTGCGGTTCCTGTGCAGAATCGTTACTCTGCAGGACAAACAGCTTAGCTGCATTTCTTGTCTGCTTTACGTCCTGTGTTCAAATTCCGCAGTGGCCGACTTTCCCTCTCATCCTTTTGGGGGTTTATGAAATGATGTACAAGCCGATCACTGGCATCCATGTACTCGATTAGTCCCACCACTACAACCACGACCACAACCCTCCAAAACGTCACGCCTTTTGCTTATAGTAGAAATAATAATAATAATAATAATAATAATAATAATAATTATTATTATTATTATTATTATTATTATTATTATTATTATTATTATTATTATTATTACTAAAGGCGGTGAGCTGGTAGTATCGTTAGCACGCTGGACGAAATGCTTTGCGGTATTTCGCCCGTCGCTCCGTTCTGAGTTCAAAATCGGCCTAGGTCGACTTTGCCCTTTCATCCTTTCGGGGTCGATAAATTAAGTACCAGTTGCGTACTAGGGGCGATCGAATCGATAGGCCCCCTCCCCCAAATTTCAGGCCTTGTGCCTATAGTAGAAAGGATTATTATTATTATTATTATTATTATTATTATTATTATTATTAAGGTGGTGATCTGACAGAGAATTTTGGTCAAATGCTTAGTGACATTTCTTTCGGCTCTCTGGGTTCTGAGTTCAAATCTCACCGAAGTCAACTTTGGCTTTTTAATCTTCTTGCTGTTGATGAAAATGAGTGATAACCACGTACTGGATTGATGGTATCCCTAACAAAATTGCTGCTCTTGAACCTTGCAAAAAACTGGCGTTCCATTGAGGGCACCATTATTGAGCGTGACCCTTTCTATGCAGTTTCAATCAGCTAACCGAACTTATAGGTCCTGGGACTGAAGAAAAATAAAATATCGAGGTAGGATTCTCTCTCTCTCTCTCTCTCTGTCTCTCTCTCTCTCTCTCTCTCTCTCTCTCTCTCTCTCTTATATTTCGTAGGCGTTGAGCATCATGGATATCTGTGCCAAAATCTAAAATATTTTTGATATCTTGTTGTGACTTACGTCCCATTCATCCTCTGTGCTTTATAGTAAACGATAGCAATACAACTTCACAGTATTATGAAACATACTGAGACAGAAGTTTGTAGCTGTTGTGGCTTACATCCCGTTCAATGTTCCTGCCTGTTATAAAGTATATAGTAATTCCTAAGCGATACCAGCAGAGAATTATACACGATGGTTCGTGTTTCAATGAGCCGTTCAGATTTCAAAACCGGGAAGTGTTTGATCAACATTGCCCTGGAGCCAAATGATTCGTGAAATTAAGTTAATATAGAAATAATTATCTGAATTCTTAATCTTTAAAAAAAATTCTTTGTATAGTTACTTTGTTTTTGTTTGTTTTTTTCTTTTTGTCTTTTGAGGGACTGCGTTTTCTTATGATTTTCTTGTTTGCATTATAGGCTGACGCGATTATCCACCCTTAGTTTTATGTCCCACTGTATAAACACTACCTAATGGAACCATTGGCACTCCGTCGGTTACGACGACGAGTGAACCAGTTGATTCGATCAATGGAGTAGCCTTCAGGTGATATTAACGTGCAAGTGGCTAAGCACTATTCCATTAGACAGTAGCCATTTTTCTGAAAGGTATTCTTAGAATCTTTCATTAATAAATATCTATTTACTGACAAGTTATGAGGAAACAAATTCGAGGAGGCACAGTTCTGTAGATATGCCCTAAATTTACTGAGTAAGTGAGAATTATTGAATGAATAAAGGATTTAAAGAAAATTTAAATGGAACATACGAACATTACAAAACTTGGGAATCAGATGTGAAAAGGTATGGTTCATCAAGCTAGCAGAAAACCGTTTTTCTACTATGTTTTATATAACTGTCTAAGTACATAATATACACTGTGTGTATGTGTGTGTGTGTGTGTGTGTGTGTGTGTGTGTGTGTGT
>NC_069000.1:43699473-43704369 GCF_001194135.2 Octopus bimaculoides
GCTTGTGCAGGAAACCATAGTCGATTCCGTGGGTGTATGGTTTCAAGACAGAAACTTAAAGGTATCACCAGGAAGAGCACCACCAGGAGTAGATCCTGCGACTTAATTTGACACAACACGGGAAAACTTACCCGAACCGGACATTCCACAGACACATGTACCCTCAGTGTAGTTCTCAGAGGTTCAGCGTGACACAGAATATGACAAGGCTGGCCCTTTGAATTACAGGTACAACTCATTTATGCCAGCTGGGTGGAATGGAGCAATATGAAATAAAGTGTCTTGCTCAAGGAAACAACGCGTTGCCGGGAATTGAACTGACGACCTTACGATCGTGAGTCGAATGCCCTAACTACTAAGCCACACGCCTTCAGATACATACATATACACGCATACAAACACGAACTGCTGCAAAGACAGTCGTCGGTCAACGATCGGTGGAGGATATACATGCTGTTCGATCGAATTACCCCCAACACGCTCTATTCGCTAATAGGATTGTATCGTCTTACTTAAAATGGAAATTATTAATTACGAAAAGCGACTGCTCACTATAATAATCATCTAAAAATTAGCGCGATTAATTTTCACTTTTCATTATCATTCTCGTAACCGAATACATCTTCTAATTCTACTTCTGTCACACGGAAAAATAGAAAGCGTCATTCATCCATTCATTCATTCATTTCTTCTCCTTCCGACCCCCCCCCTCCACACACACACAACCCCTCCAGGTCCCCCTCCTCCTCACCACCATCATCATCCTCCTCATCATCATCATCAGTCGTAACACCACCTCCACCACACCAACGCACTTTATGATCTTTTGCATACTTCTACCCCACCCACCCTACCATTCTCCCCTTTTATTTGTTCCTTGTCAGTTGTCCATTAAAACTGCTTTTCACGTGAGCCCCTGACACGTTCAATCTCACCTGGTCACTCTAGACAAGCCGCTGAAACTATTAATCATTCAAACAGACAGTCCATACCGTGTCCATCGCCCACCACTAAAACCATTGTCCAAGTCACGGATGCTGTTATTCTGGTGTTGTTTTGTAATCGTAATGGTGGTGTTGCAGGACTGTAATGGTGGTGTTGCAGGACTGTAATGGTGGTGTTGCAGGACTGTAATGGTGGTGTTGTGACATAGCAATGGTAGTCCTATAACTCCTGAGTTATGCATATACACCCATTGCCTTTTTTTTTCTATCTTCGATCGCATTGTTTACATAGGCGTATTCGTATATGAAACGTCTTAATTTTCAGTGTTGGTTCTAAATTCTATCGAGAATCTGTAGAGATAACTTAAAAGTGATGACATCGCATTGCTAGTACAAAAAAAAATTACGACAAAATATTTTGTCTTATAAACATTTAATTGATTTATAAACCTTCTAATTCACCTGTTACATGGAATGAATAAATTCTCATTCATTCATTCTTCTTCTTCTTCTCATTATTATTATTATTATTATTATTATTATTATTATTATTATTATTATTATTATTATTATTATTGTTATTATTATTATTATTATTATTGTTATTATTATTATTATTATTATTATTATTATTATTATCATCATCATCATCCTCATCCTCCGTCATCATTGTCGTCATCATCATTTTCTTATTCATCTTTGCTTCTTCTTGTTTTTTCTCCTCTTCTTCTTTGTTCTTGTTTCGCTTTTTGGTCTTCTTTGTTATTTTTCTTATATGTATTGCTATTGTTTTTTTGTTTGTTATTATTGTTATTATCTTTATTATCATTATCATTATCGCTGCTCTTATTTTCTCTTCTTCTGCCCCCACTTTTAATCTTAATCATATTCTGGTATTCCTACCACCAATTAACAATCGTGTTGTGTCTTGAGGTATTGTAAGGAAACATGTTGGAATGTGGCGTTATTGTAACGCTGGAGTTATGGTTCTATAACTGATGTGCTGTAATGTTGTATTGCAGTGATATGATAGCAGCGTTGTGGTATTACACTTCTGTGCTTCCGTAATGTTGTAATAACGGAACTGAAGCGTTGTGACATCAGTGATGATCACATCGTGGTGACTGGGGGCGGTGTGTTGCTGGTATTCTAATTGTGGTTTTGCAGTGTTGCGTGTTGTCGCGTTGTCATGATTGTTATGGTATTGTAAGTAATGGCCGCGTTGTGGGTTTGTAATGATGATTTTGTGTTGTATTATCCTAATGGTAGTGCTGTGGTCTTGTCGATTTCTAATGACCGAGTTGTAGCATTGTGGGGACAATATTTCTTCTGTCATCGTAATGGAGGAGTTGTGATATATCAAAAGGATGTGTCATAATATTATTCCACATATACAAAAACAGCCATACCAAAACAATCCAACATGCCTCCATCAACAGCCGCTCCACGGATATCATTATGGTTTCGACACATGGGCAGTACCATTCACTCCAGCGGTGTCAACAGCACTAAAGATTATAATCGGTGGGATTAAATCGGGTCGTAGTTCAAATTTAATATACGAGGGGGCCGTGGATTTGAACTCAGGACCTCAAAAATCAAAAGCAATAATGTTTGGTCAGGCATTCTTACACTTCTACCAATCCCTCGTCTCGGAATAGGACGTTTCCATCGATGCCAAGGGAATAAAATACACAGCTGTCCTCGTTGGCACTTGAACTTAGAACGCAAAAAAAAACCCGAACAAATACCGTAAGGAATTTTTAATCCGCCATTATTACAGTACCAAGCTAGTCTGGTACTTTTCATCGACTCAGAACGAATAAAACAGTACAACTAATCGTGGCGGAATTCGAACTCAAGACGCAGGGAGGTGAAACAAATACAGCAAGAGAACTTTATCCGGTGCTGTAACGACTCGGGCTTCGTCGCGTTTGTAGTAATCGTTATTTATTTTTGAGAAATCCTATTGTACGTATCTTTTTGTATCCATTGCTAGTTCTATGCAATTTCTAAAGTGTTGCTTCCTTGTTCAAAAGCTGCAGCTAAAGAAATTAACAATATGTTTGCATGACTCGCTAAATTTCCAATTAGTTAGCATTTCACACAATTCTTTTACAGGAATTCTATATCTTTAAATGGACGTCGTTCACTGAACTGACGCCATGTTTTCTGCAGATATTTATTATGTATTTATCTATCTATTTTGTCTTTAAAATATTCAGTCAAATTCTACTTTCTAACACTTAAGCTGACACGCATTTGTACGAAAGCCGCTGTGGTCGTTCTGAGAAGCCCAAGTTATAGGTTCTTTGCACTTGTCACGGTTACTATCGCAAAGTTAATGCTATCGGGTTTAGACAAAAGGCTACAACTGATATAAAGAAACAATGAACGAAGGAGATAAAGCAGGAATAAGATGACGAAGGAATTTAAGAATGAATGAAGATTATTATGAAAGAATACGTAAATGAAAGCTTGGATAAATGAGAGGATGAATGTGAAAATTAAAGAATGCGAATTAGACAGAAAGAGAGAGAGAAGGGGGAGAGAGATGGATATACAGAGATAGGCTGATAAATAAATAGATAGATAGAGAGATAGAGAGAGGGAGAGAGCAAAATAAAGAAAGAAAAATAGAAAGAAACAGAGGTAGATAGATAGATAGATATATAGAGAGAGAGAGATAGAGAGAGAAAGAGAGAGAGAAATAGATAGATAGATAGATATATATAGAGATAGATAGATAGATAGATAGATAGATAGATAGATAGATAGATAGATAGATAGATAAGTAGATTAAAAGAAAGAGAAAGGATATTAATTATGATACGAATTAATCAAGTGATTATTCAATTAAGAAAGAAATTAATCAAAATGATGGATAAATTACGCAATTATGTAACTATCGCATTTATTTTCTACTTCACAGATGTGTTTTATGAACCGAGCTTTGGAAAATGTGATAAACGAAAATTCAAGGATCGCCAAAAGAATCCGGTAGGTTTTATCAAAATCTAATAAATCATCATAAAAAAAAATATGAAAAAAAAAAAAAAATACAGCTCAGCCAATGCAAACGTCTCCGTTTATGTACACCTGAGTAAATAAGATTTCAGAGAGTCTGTTTTCCATTTTAGTCTTTGACTGAAACCATTTTCGTTGGTTTTGATGTGTTAATACAAGAATCAACGCTCAGCCATTGAAAATACACGCAAATTGGTTCAGTTCGTTTGCTACTCCCTCTCCCCCTCCCTTTCCATCACACCCTCTCTCTCACTCTCTTTTCCTCCCTCTCTTTCTCTCATCCTCTTCGTGTTTCTCTCCCTCTTTCTTAACGCATTATTTCTTTCTCTCCTACACCTTGTCACTCTTTCTCTCTTGCCATCTTTCTCTTCTACTATCTTTCTTTCTACATTTTATTTCTTTCTTTCATTCACTCTCTCTTTCTCTCATTCTCTCATTCTCTCCCCGCTTCTCTCTCACAACCTCTGATTCTCTCTTACTCTCTCTCTCTCTCTCTCTCTCCCTCTCTCTCTCACTTGCATTCTTTGTGTATGGCTCTCTCTCTCTCTCTAGTCTTGTAGCCATCGGGTATTTAAATTTCGTTACTGCATGTTTGAGAATTGTATTTCTCGTTTATCTGTCCGAAGATGTGTTTCCATACGCATGCTACTCTTGTGAGGTGCATCTACAGATTCCATTTATTCTGTGACATCAGGTGTTATCGCATACCGAAACGTATGTAAACGAAGATCAGGCCCAATTTCCTTTTTTACTCTCATTGTAGATGTACGCTTTGTATTACGTTGTTGCCCGTCACAGGCGACGGAGAACCTCATTCGGTGTGATTAATTCGATTGATAATAATAGCCAAAACCATGAATGCTAGGTGTATCAGATCATGCGTATATATATATATATATATATATATATATATATATATATATAT
>NC_069000.1:43707418-43708042 GCF_001194135.2 Octopus bimaculoides
CACACACACACACACACACACACACACATATATATATATATATATATATATATATATATATATATATATATGTATATAATACACATACATACATGCACACGCATATATATATGTATGTATATACACACACACGCAAATATGTATATATGCGTTTGTGCATGTAAATATTTATTATTTTAGCTGAAAATTACGCCTGTCAGATGATACGCATAGGAATCGAATTTGGTCATTATTACTAACATTATTATTATTATTATCATTATTATTATTGTTGTTGTTGTTGTTGTTGTTATTTCGTTCATGCATGCTATTTTAGTTAGCAGGTATTTCATTTGAAGGTTTGGCGACAGCTAGTCTCATGAAACCTCAAGAATCTTCTTTTGGATTCCCGCAGAATGTAGGATGGCACGTTTCTGCAAGGTCAGCAATGCGAGTTTCAATTTCAATCTTTTCCAATCGTTTCTGTAATATTCTGGGTACTGTGCCAAGTGCTCCAGATATTACACAAATAATTGGTTCTCTTGTATTCCACAGACTTCTTCTTCTTTCTGTGGCTGATCCTGGTATTTATTCTATTGCTCTTATGGTTACTGTATTGAAAGTGTTTTGCGTAGGATGTGTGCA
>NC_069000.1:43708142-43708686 GCF_001194135.2 Octopus bimaculoides
ACTACTACTACTACTACTACTACTACTACTACTACTACCACCACTACTAAAACATTATGTTTATCTAAACATTATTGTTATTAAAACGGTGAGTTGGAAGAATTGTTAGCACGCCGCACAAAATGTTAAGCGGCATTTCGTCCGGCTCTTTTACGTTCTCTGTTGGAATGATCTCAATGTTCGTTGTGTTGGGCACAGAATCGACAATATACCGTTAACAGACAACGATCCACTACTTTCCAATCACCTACCTCTCTGAGACCCTATCCACTTCTCCCCATACGAATATCACCAATTTACATTACAAGAGCCAATCACAGAGGCTGACAATGGTAACGAACTCTCGAAAATTTTGGCTTATGTTGTGTGTGTATGTGTGTGTGCGTGTATGTGTCTATGTGTGAGTGCCTGTGGGTTAGCGTTTTTATATGTGTACGTCTGCATGCGTGAGTGTCAGGAAATTACCGTTCTAACCTGTAGATAATTTCGAAGCGTGATTCTGATTGCAAGTGTGCGTGGGAGGGGTGGCTATGTGAGGTTGCGT
>NC_069000.1:43709199-43710530 GCF_001194135.2 Octopus bimaculoides
CAATAATAATAATGATGATAATAATAATAATAATGATAATAATAATAATAATAGTAGTAGTAATGATAATAATGTTGATGATGATGATGATGATAATTACGATGATAATTACGATGATGATTACGATGATGATGATGATGATGATGATAACGATGACGATGATGATAAATGCCCTGATGCATTCCCAGGCAGTGACTCATGGCTTCTGATCTTTAACTGACCGGAAGAGTTACCATGTACGCTTTTTTGTCGGTATCCCACCCCCATTCCCGAAAGGGTGAATGGCTAAGTCGATCTCGGTGGAATTTGTTTGAACTCAGGACGAAAAGTCAGACGAAAAGTCAGACGAAAAGTCAGACGAAAAGCTTCTAAGCATTTTGCCCAGCGTGCTAACGCTTCCGCCAGTTCAGTGCGTTAATAATAATAATAATAATAATAATAATAATAATAATAATAATAATAATAATAATCTTTTCTACTATAGGTGCAAGGCCTGAAATTTATGGGAGGGGGAAGGTCGATCACAACTGGTACTTAATTTACCGTCCCTGAAAGGATGAAAGCAAAGTTCACCTCGGCGGAATTTAAATAATAATAATCGTTTTTACTGTTGTTTTCTAATGTTGATACAAGACGAGTAGTTTTTAAACGAGCAATAACCATGCTTCGGACAACCCTCATTGGCTATGATTAATTCGATCTCATATGTGTGTGTCTGTCTGTGTGCTTGTGTGTGTTTTTGTTTGCTTTCACCGCTTGACAAGTGATGCTGGTTTGTTTACCCCCGTAACGTAGCAGTTTGACAAAAGATAACGTTAGTGTACTAACCAGATTTTATAAAGTATGTCCTTGTTTCGTCAGTGTGAATAAGTGTCCCAAAATGGCCGCGGTCCAATGCTTGAAACTAGTGATAGACTGATAGGATAAACCAACTTCTTTTTATATTTCTCCGAAAAGAAAAAAGAAAAAGAAAATTGCCCGAAAAAGTCTGGTCTTTTATTTTTTTTGTTTGTTTTGGGGGTTTTTTTTCGCTTTGGCGAAGCAAAGTTTTCAAGTTATACATCTTGACTCCTACGATGTCTCTCTTGGCTGCTTCTAATCGCTCATCCGTTGTTAAACGTCAAACTTGTTGACATTTTAAATACAAATGTTTGTCCACTTACTGCAGACAACGAAAAGGGGGGGTGGTGGACCTCACCTAATTAGGGGAGACACAAAGTGTTCTTGAATATTTCTTTTGTGGCGAATGTCTGAAACATTATTAAATATAAAAGTTACAAGTTTGGCCGGAGAAATTAATGAAAAGTCGATGTGTAAACTTTGGAGCGGTC
>NC_069000.1:43714661-43716891 GCF_001194135.2 Octopus bimaculoides
CTCTCTCTCTCTCTCTCTCTCTCTCTCTCTCTCTCTCTCTCTCTCTCTCTCTCTCTCTCTCATATACATATATATACACATATACAGCTATATATATATCTTTTATAAATACATATATTCATATATATTATATATACGTGTGTGTATACATATATGCATACATACATATTTGTTAAATAAAGATATATATATATATATATATATGTATATGTATGTATATATATCTATGGATATATACATACATATTTGTTTTATATATACACACACATATTGAATTCAATAATGCAATATACATAATAAACGATTTAATCGATAATAAAATTACTCAATAAATAATATATTTATTTAATGATTATTAATATGTGTGTGTATGCGCACACATATGTAAACATCACATACACATAGCTATATATTTATGTTTGCGCATGAATTGTTGTTAGCAGTGTTTTTCCTTGTTGCTTTTCTTGTTGCTGTTGTTGTGTACGTGTGTGGGAGAGAGAATGACTGGCAGATAGACAGTCATGTATAAAGAGAATGGATGGGGGTGAAGCATAGAAGGGGCTTCAGCATATGAGAATAAATAAAATATTTAAAACTACGTACACGCACACACACACTCGCACTCGCACACACATTTACCTCTACCCACTAACACATACATAAATATATATGATTTAATTAGCGTAGGTCGCATAAACAGCGGTGAGCAAAAATTTATGAGTAGAACTCAAATGTACACTCAAATACTTAGAAATTATGAGTAGGGCTTTCAAGGAACTCGCTATCTTTCGCGTATCCCTTAATCGACTTAGGTTTAAATCGCTTAGGTTTAAACAAGAAGCAGAGAAATACCTAATGTTGCCCATCACTGTACGAAGGATATTCTTTAAAGATTTTCCCTGACCCAGTTCCCAGCGACTGGGGTAAACGAAATTTGGTATAATTATTAGTCCTTCTCTACATAGCCATCACCAATGGTGACACACTTCCCCCCATCGCTTTAAGCAGCTGTGAAGACTTCATTTGTAGAAGTCGGTAGGTTACGTTTGGAGCCATGACTTTACCTCGGAGTCAAGTTTATCATCCTCCGAAGGGTGCTTCCCCTTCAAAAAGACTTCATGATTGGAAAGAGGTGGAAGTCAGTTGGTCGAGAGAGTAAGGTGGGCGAGGAAGGATTTCGTAGCTGCAGGAGCGTGCTTTCATCTGAGTAACTTGCGCTTTGCGAACTGGATCCTTGTCTAGAAGGAAGCGGACTCATTTGGTGAGCATGTTATGCTTCTCTACTTTGATGGCGTCCCGCAATTTCTGCAGCCGAGAAGCATAATATGCCCCGGTAATTGTGATGCCGTTTGCCAGAAAATCTGTCATCGCTACTCCACGCTGGTCCCAAAACACTGTGAGCATCACCTTGCCTGCCGAGGGTTGCACATGCACCTTGTTTGGAAGTGATGAGTTATCATGCTTCCATTGCTCCGACAGGACTTTAGCCTCAGGATCATATTGATGGACCTATGTTTCACTCTGTGTGATAAGTTTGCCGAAAAAGTCCTCCTCATTTTCTTGGCATATTACTAAAAGAGCCTGGGAGCAATTGACTCGTCCCTTCTTTTGAAAAGGTGTGAGTATCCGGGGAATCCACTGTGAAAACAATTTTCGCATCTGCAAATGGTCGAGAATAACATTTTCCACGGATCCTACACTTATCTTCACTTTTTTGCCGAATAGTTATGCGACGATCCTCCAAGATGGTGGTTTCCACTATACGGGTGGTGTCGTCATCAATGGAAGAATAGGAGCAGTTTCCACCCATGCCCGACCACATTTGAACTGGCGATGTCAGTGGTTGGCTACGTCATATGATGGTGCGTCGTCACCATAAAATTCTTCCATGCCATCGAAAGTCTCTTTTGGTGAGCGACCTTTCAAGTATAACAACCTAACAAGTGATCTGCATTCAACTGCTTTAGTCCACTTCAGCAGCCGTAAAAGACAAACGAATACCAGTGGAAAGCTGCAATTCATAATGTGACATGTAGATACATGTATGATTATATCTGTGTAAGTTCCGTTTCCTGCAATAACCGGAAGTGGGTTAGAGGAAATCTTTAATGAACACTCTTCGTATATCCTGTGTTGATTAAATATTTTTCTGTCGCTGGATAGAGAAAGTCTTGTTGACACCGCCAACAAAACAATTGTACGCTCTATATATATATATATATATATATAT
>NC_069000.1:43717112-43719367 GCF_001194135.2 Octopus bimaculoides
TATATATATATATATATAGGACGGGCTGCCTGCCTCAGTTTCCATCTACAATGTTCACTTCACACGGCTTTGGTTGATCATAGTTACCAAATCGCACAGGGGTAACAAATTTAAAAAATACTCCGCCTACGAAAGCTTCAACTAAATTCACACCGCCTCAGATGTGTATATATGTGTACATGCGTGGGTGAACATGTGTCTACATCGGAAACTTTCTTTAGTCCTGACCTACATCGTTAAAGCACAAATAGTTTTTAGTTTTATCGGTTTCATTGAAGAATTTTAAGTATTTCTTATTTCATGTTTTAACTTTTACTTTCCTTTTTCTTTCGTTTTCCCTTTCTTTCTTTCCTTCTTTCTTTCTTCCACTTATTCTCTTCTTATATTCATTCGGTTTTTCTTTTTCTTTAATCTTTCATTGTTACATTTTCAGTTGTCTTCTTCCATAACTTTCTCGCCTTTCAACTTTATATATATGCATAGATTTTTTTCCCTTTTCCCAATCCAATCCTTTTCTTTTCCCTCTGTTCTCTTGTTCCACTTAATATGTCATTATTCTGTCCCAAATATTTCCGTTAAGTAAATATGTTGATCCAAATCATTTACGTAATTTCCGGTCATTCTTACACATTTTATTTTTATTTTTATCCGCCATTCTACTTTCTCGTCATTTGATGTCTTTCTCCTTTTCCTTTCCTTTTATCGTAACTTCTCCTTTGTCCTTCCTTTTAACTTTTCCTTCTTTTCTTCCTAATTTAATCTTTTCCTTCTCCTCTCCTTCTTTTTCGCTTGTTCTACCCCTTTCCATCTTTTTCCTTCTTTATACTTTTATCATCTTTCTTTCTTATTATATCTTTCCCGGTTTTCTTCAAGTCTCAACTGCTTCTAAGTACATTTGGCCTCCATTTCCTTAAACCACCTTAAAATTCCTCTCATTTCTTATTCTCCGCATCTTTTTTCCGCCATCCCATTTTTCTGTCTTTTACTACCTTTCTTCCGTTTTCTTTCGTTCTCTTATGTCTTCTTCCTCCACATATTCCTTATTCTTTGCTCTTTATTGATTTTATTTCATTCTTTCCCTTTTGCCTTCATATTCTTAACTCTTTCTCCCAATCTTTCTCTTCTTCCCTCTTTTATTCTAAACTCCCATCTGTCTCCATCACTATCGGATTTCTTCCAAATCTTAATGTACTTCTCCCATTCTAAGTACCTTTGGCCTCTATTTTTACGCACCCCACCCCACTATCCTGCCTTAAAATTCTCACTTTTCTTCACTCACCTTCATCTTTACTCAAGTCATTCCTCAAGCTCCTTGCTTGTTATTTTTTCTCCACAATTACAATCATGTTTTCCCATACAATCCTTCACTATCTTTCTGCCTTCTATCCACTTTAAATTTCTTCCTTTCTCTTCGACATATTCTACCATTATTGTTCCTTCTTCGACGCTACCCACTCACTCTTCTTCATTCAGTTAATCCATCCATATTTACAGTCAATCATTTTATATCTCCTCTCACCTTTCTACCTTTCTCCCGCCATTTTTCTACCTTACCTTTTATCTTTCTCTCGTTCTCCCTGTACTTCTATAATTCTTTCAGCTTTTTCTTCTTTATTGATTCATCTAATCATACCATTTTTCCTTATTTAGTCATTCCTAGAATTATTTTTTTCGTTCTTTAATCAAAGCAATTTATCATCAGCTTTGCTTTAATAATCTTTTAGAATTTTATTTTATGGTTACGTATTTCTCCTTTTCTCTCATTCCATCTATCTATCTTTCCCTCAACACATTTCTCTTTATGCCTATCTTTCTATCTGGCTTTCATTTTGTGTCTATCTCTCCATCTTTCTAGCGATGCCGTAGCAACGTTTTGTTCTTTTATTTCTTTTCATTTCTACCTTTGGTTTGTGTTCCACAACGTTTTATCTTCTTCCATTGTTGATGCTCCAATTATCCCAGAGTGCTTCGTATTCTTTGCTTGTAAGATTATTCTACGAGTGTGTATGTTCGTGAGGGCGTACACAGATGTGCGTATCTATGGGTATTTGCGCATAGGTGTATTTATACATCAATTTATGTGTGTGTGTGTGTACACACACACACAGATGTATGTGTATATATATATATATATACATATACATATTTACATATATGTGCATATATATATACACAGATGTATGTGTATATATATACATATACATATTTACATATGTATGTGTATATATATATAAATATATATATATATATATATA
>NC_069000.1:43719955-43720943 GCF_001194135.2 Octopus bimaculoides
ATATATATATATATATATATATATATATATATACACATATATGCGAATTTATCAGTTGATCCGTCTCCAAACCTCTCCGTCTCTCTATAAACCAATATTTTGGAGCCAATATTTATGAGTAATATCTGCATATAAATCTCCATATTTACATATGTGTGTGTGTGTGTCATTTTGCATATATTTATACATATACAAATATATATAAACACACACACATATATATATATACATACATACATATATGCACACACGCATATATACAAAGACACACACACACACACACACACACACATATATATATATATATATGTGTATAAGTACGTGTGTGTAATACATACACGTAACTACATACCTACACACATGCACACACACATATCCTCCATTGATTATTTGTCGATAGGAATAATACCTATAAAATGTATTCGTTTAATCATTACAATGTCCCCATCCCAAATTACATACCCCCCAATCTATCCATTCAATATATAGCCAGCTCTCTACATACCTGTTTTTACCTTTCTTCAGGTAATCTCTCTCTCTCTCTCTCTCTCTCTCTCTCTCTCTCTCTCTCTCTCTCTCTCTCTCTCTCTCTCTCTCTCTCTCTCTCTTTTTGTTTCTCTCTCTCTCTCTCTCTCTCTCTCTCTCTCTCTCTCTCTCTGACGCACACAGATTCTTTTTACGATAGACACTAGATTCTTTCTCAGATAGGTATTCCACAGAAGTTAGTTTTTCGTTATCATCAATAACAGCACCTGGGTGGTACTGTATTTAAAAAATAAAAAATAAAAAATAATAATAAAAAACAGAAACTGAATGATGAAAGATAGATATATTCCGTCCGGATTTGAACTCCAACCACAATTCATTTTCTCCGACGTTCTAGCAATTCTGACAATCCTCGATTATACACGCAGCTACATCATGATATATTGCATATACATACATACATACATACATATATATATATATATATATATATATATATATA
>NC_069000.1:43723332-43727010 GCF_001194135.2 Octopus bimaculoides
ATAGACAGAGAGAGGCAGACAGACAGACAGACAGATAGACAGATAGAGACCGACACACAGACGGACAGAGACATGTAGATAGATAGATAGATAGATAGATAGATAGATAGATAGATAGATAGATAGAACTTTTATCAGATTTTCGTTGTCTTTTAGGGGCCCAAGTTTTGGTGCCGCTAGTTTGCAGAAGATAACAAAGTTTCGTTAAAATTTATTATTATTATTATTATTATTATTATTATTATTATTATTATTATTATTATCATTATTATTATTATCATTATTATTATTATCATTATTATTATTATTATTATTATTATGCACCACTTCGGTATTGAGTATTTATTTCTCCGATTTCATGCTGCGTGAATACAGTTTTTCTCTTTGTCTCTTATTCCTTCGTGCATGTCTGTTCAACGTGGCAAGATGCCTGAAATGCTTAGCGGTATTTCTTCCGTCTTTACTTTCTGAGTTCAAATTCCACCGAAGTTGACTTTGCATTTCATTCTCTCTGGTTATATAAAATAAATCCCATCGACCTACTCCGTCTCCCGAAATTACTGGCCTTGTGTCAAAATTTGAAACCAGTATTATTCACCTCCTCATTGCTTAGTGACATTTGTTCCAGCTTTGCGTTCTGAGTTCAAACTCCGCCGAGGTCGACTTTGCCTCTCCTCCATACGGAGTAGATGAAATCCACTAGCTCTCCCTCATTCAAATTCATACACACACACACACACTGGCACACACACACACACACACACACACACACACACACACACAGATATATATATATATATATATATATATGCATATATATATATAGATATATATGCATATTACTACTTTATTATCTCCCCTTCTTCCTAGCTCTCCTGTGTGACCCCTCCGTCCGGCATTCGCCATGATAGATCGCTTGCCACTAAGCCTTTTTCTGTTTTCTCTCCCTGTTTATTTCCAGGTTCCTTTCTGTCGAAGAGCGTAGGCTCGAAACGTAAAAGACTTTCTCACTTCCCGAGCGTTAAACTAATACATCTGTTTGTTGTTTACACACTCATCTTCATCCTTTGTTTTGTTTTGTTTTTTGTAAATTTTCACGGGCTTCTTTCAGTTTCTGTCTAAACAAAGCCACTCATATGGCTTTGGTCGGCCCGAGGCTATAATAGGAGACACTTGCTTCGGACTAAGACTGACCCTGGAATCATGTGGTTGTGAAACAAACTCCTTACCACACGTCCACGTCTATTATGCAGATTATCAGAAAGTATGTACTTAATGAAGAGCTCATTAGTTACACTTCTGAACACTTGCTCGTATTTGTTTATTATATGTATGACGTTGTTTAGCAAACGCTTGAGCAACTCTGGTATTCTGGTCAATGAACGGAACTAGCTTAATCGGGAGTTATTCCGTAGACGCGGAATCGTCTGTTGACGTAATCTCACAGCAGAGCTGGCATTCTAATTACCAGCCAAATCTGTTCTGTTAGCCTTGACGTTTGTTTGAATCTAGAATCTATGGTAAAACGATACTTCGTCAAAGTACCGCCTGACAACAAATCGAAAGTTTTACACCTGTGATAACAAGCCAATTTCTTTGAACATCTCCAGAAAGAAACACGACTGCAGCCGCCATTCTTGACCGCTAAATCCACAAGTTCTTTTTATTCCCTCTCTGTTTATGTTCTCTTATTCCTTTCTGCTGACGAGCGTAGGCTCGAAACGTAAATGACTTTCTCACGTTCCCCAACATCAAACTAATACACTTACTTGTTCATACACCTGTCTTCGTCTTTTGATCTATAAATTTCAACAATATTTATCTATCTATCTATCTATCTATCTATCTATCTGTCTGTCTGTCTATCTGTCTGTCTGTCTATCTATCTATATATTTATCTATCTATATATATATATTTATATATATCAAATCCCAAGCAGTTTTATTTGCTTATTTGCATCTTTGTCTCCATAATTATATACCTGTACATAATTATTATATAATTTTCGATGCTTTAAATAATATTCATAATTTGTTTAGAATTAAAATACGATTAAATCTAGATATTTACCAGGAGGTTATAAGTTCCTTTTAAACATCACTTTAAGATTATTGGAAGCATAAATCCATTACAACCACTTCGGCACGTGAGTTAACTGGATTAGAAAATTATTACTCCTTATATTTTGAATTTAATGAGATACACAAACGCTAACACTTGATTTGACTTGACAGGTAAATAGAATACTTCACATATAAACAACGTTGTAAGACCTAAAACAGAAAGTGGCAGGGGAGGATAGAAAGGGACAGATAGATAGAGGGAGAGATACAGAGCGACACAGAGAGAGACAGACAGAGACAGAGAGACAGTGAAAGCAATTGAGACAGTTATATGTACGTATGTGTAAGGAAACTAGCATTCCTTCAGTTTTTACAAGGGTTTATGTGGGTCCGATCAACGGCACAGATTCCTACTTAAATTAACGTGCAAGAGGGTGAGTACTCCACAGGCAAGCGTATCCGTAATGTATTTCTCGGGGAGATTCAGGGCTGCCTCTTTGAAACACGGGTGCTACTCATTCTTGCCAAAATTCTGCATTGACAGTGTTTTAATTTTGCAACACTGTATGTATGTTGAACTATTTACGTGAATAGTACACGCATGTATATATATATAATTCGTGTAAATGATACATACATATATATGTATATGTTGCGGGGTGTGAGCATGGATGTATGGCTGTGGGTGGGTGGTTAATGAGACGGATGATTGAAGATAAGAGAATTTTATTAATTACTACAATTGTTTCGACCTATTTAGCACCCATTCGTTACGAGTGGGATACATAACAACTTGTGTTATTATCTAAGACATATGTGTGTGTGTAATATGTACGTATTGTATTATTATTTAAATTATATTTATTTTATGTTACATGTATTGGGCATATACTGTGTATATATTGTATATAAATATGTATATATGTATGAATTTATGTAATATATAAAGAATCCATACAGATAAATAAACTTATATAGTTATGTGCGTGTTTGTGTGTGTGTGTGTGTGTGTGTGTGTGTGTGTGTGTGTGTGTGTGTGTGTGTGTGTGTGTGTGTGTAAATCGATAGATACATAGATAGGTTGATAGTCAGATTGACAGACAGATAGATAAATAGAGATAGATAGATAGATAGATAGATAGATAGATAGATAGGCGAACATACCAACCTTTCGTGTGACAGACATTCACACAGACGGATAGAGAGTTATGTATTTCGTTTGAGACTAATGGTTTACTCCTTTACTAATCAAAGTTCCCTACTTTTGAGAATTCGTTCAGGCGACAAAGTGCGAAAGCAAAAAAGCGTGAAACTAAAAGTGGTTATAGACTGAATGAACAGCATGGAAGCGTCACTTCTGCAAGAAAATTCAGATACATTAAATGTGTTTCCAGATGGTTTAGCAATATCCTGATGTTAAGAGAAGCTATTTACATCGAGTAATTTACACAGACCACTTTACCGTCTCTCTTTTTTGTCTTTCTCTCTCTCACACACACGCATACACAAGCACAAATATGCACAGACAAATTCACAAATAAGCTTATACAGTTTGTATCACTATGAATGTGTGTGGTGCATGTTAATATATATATATATATATATATATATATA
>NC_069000.1:43727217-43732224 GCF_001194135.2 Octopus bimaculoides
ATATATATATACATGTATATATATGTGTGTGTCATGTATATACATATATATGTGTATGTGCATGTGTATGAGTGTGTGTGCGCGTGTGTATTCATGTGCTTGTATATAGTGTATATACACTTGATGTTGATAACTAGCAACTGCAAATGGACTGAATGCATAGTGGAGCACACGAATATATTTACTGGTCTGAGAGGTTCTCAATTGAAGTCATCCACCACCTCGTATTACTTCATTTTTTACACTTAAGAGCTAATTCCCTTTTATCGACGGCGGAATCTATAGTGATGATGGCATTTTAACAATGACACACGTTCACATATAATTCATGGAACGTCTATATAAGGGCCTGCTTAGTTTTGTTGGATTAACAATATCTATAGAACAGAATGTATTATTAGCTAACTTCGTCAGTGTGACCTTACACCTCTTTGTGTCTCCCCTTTTGTCTAAGCCCGACTATAACTAATAATCACATTACATGTATATATTTCAGATTTTCTAAATTATATCCTTCAGTAAATCTTTCGTGACTATAACCAGGCACTATATAACAATAGTTACAAAAAAAATTTATACACTGTGCGATTTATATGAGATAGATAATAGCCATACACGCACATGTAATATTTCTTGGTTTAACCCCCCCCCCCTCGTTTATTGTCATAGAAGAAGCAACCCTGTTTAAGGTATCCCTAGGACCACTAAAAAGAAAACCAAATATTTTAATGTCCGAATAACATGAATCTGTCTATATGCATATCATTATAAATATTCGTGTCTATGATTATGTTGGATATGATAAATGTAGAAACCTTTGTGTATATTTAGAGGGATATGAATAGCTTAACCATAGGTTTCTAAGTGACTGCGAGTGTTTACGCGAAGTGGAGTGAAAATCTGAGCACATCATATATGGAGGACGCGAATAAAATATATTTGTTCATATGGATGTTCGTACATAGTGTATGTCAGGCTATGTATGTGTATATGTGTACATATATGTATGAATATATTTTGATGTCTATATATAAACACACAAATATATATATATATATATGTGTATATATATATATATATACGTATATATATATATATATATATATATATATATATATATATATATATATATATATATATATATATGTATACGCACATATATATGTATACATATATGTATATACGTATATGTATATACATATAGATAGATAGATAGACAGACAGACAAATAGACAGACAGACAGACAGACAGACAGATAGATAGATAGACCTAAATTTCCTATTGTTCCATATACTGGTGATCATCCGTAGTGCATTATGTTGATATAAATGTAATTCTTCTTGCAGTTCCCATCATTTCTCTTCGCTTTTATAAAAAAATTTTATGTTTTGTATTAGTTCATATTGTGATTTTGTAATTTGGTCGCCATTTTTTCATTTCTCTATTTCAAAACTATTTTCACTTATAAATATTACGTATAATATTTAATTTTTATATAATCAGAGATATCAGCAGAGAAATTATTAAAGAGGCAAAAATTAATCTGATAATATTCTGTTAAATTTTATATTTCTTTTCAAATCTCTTATACTTCTATGTCAAACTATATGCATATTCCCTTCCTCTTACTCTTTGCATATGAATATGTGTGTGTGCGCGTGTCTGTAAGTGTGTGTGTGTGTGCGTATGTTTGTGTGTGTGGGTGTAGGAATTCTAAGAATGGATATATTGGTATAACATTCATTCTTTTGTTACGATCGTTTCAACCTTGTACGGATCACACACACCATGAATATAAATACTGACTATTTCTGGTTCTTATTTTATTGACTCTGAGAGGATTAAAGGCAAAGTCGACCACAGTGGGATGTGAACTCAGAGCGTAAAGATGAAGGAAATGTTGTTAAGAATTTTATTCGCGTTCAAACGATTTAGGCAGCTCGCAGCATTACTGATAATATAATATTAGAACATTCTGCGTGTAATCCATGACTATCTCGTGTATGAGTTTGAGTATGTAAGTGTGTGTATGTGTGCTAGTGTGTGTGTGTTTGTGTTTGAGTCTATGCATCCTAGTGTATGTATTTGTGTATGTGTGTTTGTTTGTATGTGTGTACTACTATAGCCTCGACCGACCACAGCCCTGTGAGTGGATTTAGTAGATGGAAACTGAAAGAATCCCGCGTCTTCTCCTTCACCTTCTTCTTCTCCTCCTCCTCCTCCTCCTCCTTCTTCAACTTCTCCTTTTTCGTCATTCTCTTCACCCTCTTCTTTTTCTTCTTCTTCTTCTTCTTCTTCTTCTTCTTCTTCTTCTTCTTCTCCTTCTCCTTCTCCTCCTCCTCCTCCTCCTCTTTCTTCATCTTCTTCCACTTCTTTTTCTCCTTCTTCATCTTCTTCTCCTCATCCTTTTTCATCATCTTATTCTTCATCTACTTCTTCTTCTTCTTCTTCTTCTTCTTCTTCTTCTTCTTATTCTTCTTCTTCTTCTTTTTCTTCTTCTTCTTCTTCTTCTTATTATTATTATTATTATTATTATTATTATTATTATCATCATCATCATCATCATCATCATCATCATTATTCTAATAATTGTTTTGATTGCTATTACCATCATGTTCCTCTTAGTTAGCATTTGTGCAATGAGTTCCCGATTGCAATGTTTAATTAATTGAAAGAAAAATCTTTTAATTTTGCTTTGAAGCACGAGTAAAATGGGAATCCATGTTAGGTGGGGGGGGAACCAAAAAGATAAGCAAACAATAATTATCACAAAATAGCAACTGCATCATCATCTTCATCATCATCGTCGTCGTCGTCATCATCGTCGACGTCGTCGTCATCATCATCATCATTATCATCATCATTATCATCATTATCATCATCGTCGTCGTCGTCGTCGTCATCATCAGCATCATTATCATCATCATCATGGTCATTACCATAACCATCATCACCATCACCACCACCGTCATCATCAACAGTGTCATCACCATCATCATCTTCGTCGTCTTCGTCGTCATCATCATCATTATCATCATCATCATCTCCATAACCATCATCACCATCACCATCACCATAACCATCTCCATCATCATCATCGTCGTCGTCGTCGTCATCTTCATCAACATCATCATTTGCCTGTGCAAACAATATGTATGGTCAATCTCACGACTATATATGACAAAACAAAATTATATACTTTGCAATAATTACCAAATATATATTCTGCTTCAACTTATTGAATAATCCTTCAATTTACTCTTAAATTTCTTTTAAATAACTTCTTATATAAATGGTTAATATCACTCGTTGATCTCTTTCGAACTCTAAAAAATCGGGGTACCTTTTCTACCCAAAGATCATTTTTCGAAACACTGCATAACGTCGATCTCCGATCAGAAGATGCTTGTGTCATTCAGTAAACATCAATAGAATGACGAAATCAATAAAAGTGAACTGTCTAATTTCGCAATAGATTTGATGATTGCCATCGGGAGTTAAACGCAATCCTGTATTTAGAAAATGTTCTTTGAGAAGAAAAATAAACATTTTCATCAATCGATTCAAAGACTTTGCCGGCGGATTGTAGCGGAAAATAATCCCTTTGCGTTGCCGCTTTTACTCTACAGGGATCTATGCCAAATCATCTTCTTTTAGACTTTGTTCTCCATTTTATGATAAATTCTAAACTACATTCTCTGTTATCAAGGTGCTTGTCCTGTTATGTAGGATCCTCAGCTAAATATCAAAAGGTTGTTGGCTCAAATTTCGGTCAAGGCGTCGCAATGTGTGATCTAGCGCAAACTAACGTAGGCTCATCTGAGTGAGGGCCATACAAGCAGGACACTTACGGGTCTCTCTCTCTTTCTCTCTCCCTCTTTCTTTCTTTCTCTTCCACCTGTGAAATTCAGGATGAACCACTGAGTTAGATATGCGGCGCTCAATGAGGTCCCTATGTTTGCTCGCGACTACACTGTCACCTTGGAGAATTAAGGAAAGCTTGGTACATGTTACCATACCAGACATGTTACGGCGGAGTGTTTGTAAGATTGCAATCACGCAAAATGGAAAGAAAGGGGGAAACTATACCTTTGTAAAACGGAAACTCATACAGTATATTTTTTATATGAAAGGACTCGGGGAACCATATAAATTTGTGAAGGGATATTTTCTACAGGCGTTACCTCGCGAATACTGTCTTCGCAATGGAGTGGATCCGAACGGAAAAAAGACCCCTGTTACCGAAATGGCCCTATTTCATCCCCAGATCTAGTTATGAACCGCTAAACGTTTTAACATCTTTTGTCATTTCTCCTTTTATGCAATTTCCACGCATAAAACTACACTTAACCAAGTCAACAATGACCAGGTCCTTTAGTGATAATTACACACACTTTAATATATTCTGCATATAATGCCTACATACACATGCTTACATACATATCTACATATATTGTGCACACACACACACACACACACACACACGTACATATATATATCACCTATGTGTGAGTGCTTGCAATTATGAATGTGTGAATTTGGCTATCTTTTTGGGATGTGTCGTTGTGCCTTATGTTGCACAATTTTATGAATTTACGATGCTATATTTATCTATCTATCTCTATATATATATATATACATGCATACATACCTAGATATATATACACACATATATATACATAGATATGTATGTATACATATATATATACGTGTCTATATATATATACATATTTATGATTATATAAATATATCTGTGTGTGTATATATGTTTGTATATTAACATACGTGTACGTATATGTGTGTGTGTATGTGTGTGCGTGTGTGTGTGCATATGTATATGGTTGAATGAAGGTATGTCTATATTCATGAATATGCAAACAGTTTGAGATTTCGCCTCGTTGTCGTATTAATTGCGGAGACAACATCATTCTGTTAGGCTTTTCATCATGAAAGATAAATGAAAATGCATCTACATTTACATATATATATATATATATATATATATA
>NC_069000.1:43732698-43734762 GCF_001194135.2 Octopus bimaculoides
TATCGGTTTAGTTTTCAGTTCAAATTCCTAAAGGCATATTCGATTTTGCCTTTCATCATTTTCCAAGATCAATAATTGATTTCATCTTTTTTACCAATTTTTAGAATGACGATGCGGAATCAGATTGTTAGAGAGATCGAGAAAATGTCTTACGGCAGTTAGTGGCGTTCGTCATCAAATGTCGCTCCATTGAGATGGGTTTGGGATTTCTATTTTTCTTTTTTAATCATTTGGCTTTCGTTCTTCGAACATCTATAAAGTATGAAATAGGTAATTACTGGTATCAACCGTTATGTGGAAAATGGCAGGCACAGATATGAGTCACGTGTTTAAAGCGCTCTCTTTACAACCACATGGGTTCTTGTTCAATTCTACTCTACTGTGAGGTACTTTGGCCATGTGTCTTATACTATAGCATCGGGCTGTCATGTGAGCGAATTTGGTAGGCGGAAACTGTGTTGAAGCAAGGCGGCGAGCTGGCAGAAACGTTAGCACGCCGGGCGAAATGGTTAGCGGTATTTCGTCTGCCGCTACGTTCTGAGTTCAAATTCCGCCCAGGTCGACTTTACCTTTCATCCTTTCGGGGTCTATTAAATAAGTACCAGTTATGCACTATTGTCAAGACTGGAACACTTTTTTCTCATAGTTTCCCTCGACAAAGACTTCTCTAGAAACAACAAAAATACAAGCAGCAGCAACAACAACCACTAACACCACCTACCGTACCCACCACCACCACCACCACCACTGCCATTACTACTACTACTACTACTAATAATAATAATAATAATAATGATAATAATAATAATAATAATAATATTATTATTATCATTATTATTATTATTATTGTTATTATTATAGCCACAACAGTAACAACAATATCAACAATAAGAACCAGACTTAACCAATCTGTAGAAACGAGGCAATGAAGCAAAGAATTCGTTAAACCATTTCTGGCTCTTAAAAGGCATCATGAATTTCTTATATAAGACACATTAATATACTAAGCATGTCTCCCTCTCCTTCCGCCTGTCTGTCTCTCCCTGTCTTTCTCTCTCTCTTTCTCTCTCTCTCTCTCTCTCTCTCTCTCTCACACACACACACACACTGTATCTCTCATTATTTGTCTCCTAATTTATTTCTATCTCGTTCTCTTAATTTCTCTATTTCTCGTGTAGCGGACATCTTAATTATAGACATTTTCCAGAGTGTTTTTAGTATTCTTAGTAAGTTTCCTTCTAAATTCGCAGTGATAAGCTACGGTAAAATGGATGGACAGACGGCAAGGAGAAGCACAGACCTTTATGAAGCAAACAGAATAAAAAAAAAAAAAAAGAAAACAAGACAGAAAAGTTAAAATTATATCACACGGTATTACTGCTAATGAAGTGATTTGTACAATAGCAATATCTATTTAGTTTCGTATTTATAGCTTTCATAGATAGTAAAATTACCCAAAGTTTCGTTTGATGTGATGGATGTTTATTACATAAAGTGATTTAAGACTATTCCAGTGGCTGAACAGGAAAAGAGGAGGAAATGGAGGTAGAAAAACAACGCAGTAAAGTTATGTCTTTGCCATACTTTTTATTGAGGCGGCGAGCTGGCAGATTCGTGGACACGTCAGGCAAAATGCTTGGCGGCCAACTTGTTCAAGTCGTTAAAATGTGTCCCGATAAAATACCAGAGTCCCTGAAATTGCTTGCCTTGTACCAAAATTTCAAGTCGTTAATTATTATCATTATTATTGTTCAGTAGTTTTATTTTTATAACGTGCTTTCACTTCACTACCGAGCGCAACTCTGTGCGCCTTGGGTATGTGCTGTGGTTTGCTGTGGTGCTCTTATGGTTACTGTATTGAAAGTGTTTTGTATAGGATGTGTGCAGTACCCAGTCGTGCAATTTTCTGTATGTTATATATATTTGTAAGTCCTGGTGTTTTTGTTATGTATTTGTCTGAATATTTTTTTATTATACCTAAGGCACCTACTATGATAGGAATTGTTTCTGTTTTTAGACTCCACATTCGAGTTATCTATTATTATTATTATTATTATTATTATT
>NC_069000.1:43735124-43737728 GCF_001194135.2 Octopus bimaculoides
TATACAAATTAAAAGGGTAAAGGATTATCAATTTATTAATTAATAAATCAATTAACAATTAACAATTTTTTTAGGTAAGCTTAGATATGTTTCGACCAAAGATTGGTCCAGGCCATGTGCAACTTAATAGCACCACCTGATAGGATTATCTAAATCCTTTTTAAGTCAAGTTTTGTTTATGGTCCATTCAAGTAGTGAGTTCTTATTGAATGAGTTGTATCCAGGTATGGGTGGCTTGTCTGGTACTCTTTGAAGAAATCTGTCCAGACTCTGTTTAAAGCTGATAGGATCATCCTTTTCCTCTTTTATCTGTTTCGGGACAATGTTAAACAGGGCAGGGCCTGTTGAGGAAAAGAAATTATGCCGCAATGTACCTATATATATTATGCATGCATACATATGTATACACACACGCACACACACAGACACACATACGCATACGTGCACGCGCGTGTTCGTCAGTCGGAGTGATGTTGGCCATCTTCTCATCCTGGAGTTGGAACTGAGGCTGGGCTTTGTGGGTGTATTGATGATTAATCAGGCCAAGTCGTGGCCGGAAGGTTCTCTTGCAGCGAGACCAGGTATGGTGCCAATTTCCTTGACCTGCTTGCGTTGGTCAGCTGTTGCAAATACAGAAACACACACACACAGAAAAAGACACACAGGCATACACACACATATATGTATATATATGTGTGTATGTATCCATGTCTGTTTGTCTGTATGCATACATGTATATGTCTGTGTATGCATGTATATAAATATTTGCCTATGTATGTATGTATGTATGTATGTATGTAGGTAGGTAGGTAGGCACGTATGTATGTGCGTATGCATGGATGTATGTTTGCATGTATGTGTGTATGTGACTATGTTTGTATGTCTGTATGTGTGTGTGTTTATTAGTGGTAGAGACAAACACTTCAGACATGAATATTAAACTAGTTTGATACTTTCAGTAGAGAATTGAAAGGAATAAATAATATTTTTATTAGCACCAGACATAAATAAAATATATCGTCAGCTGAAAGTGTTTGACTTGGCTAAAATAAATATCTAAAGAGAAAAGCAAAGAGAATGGATATCCATCAGTTTCGACGATGATGTCTTTTCAGTTACTTGGTCGCCTGAACGGTCAGCTTCTTCACTTCTGCCGTGTAACACCTTTTTAATATTCTTTTACTTGTTTCAGTCATTTGACTGCGGCTATGCTGGAGCACCGCCTTTAGTCGAGCAAATCGACCCCAGAGCTTATTCTTTGGAAGCCTAGTACTTATTCTATCGGACGCTTTTTGCCGAACCGCTAAGTTAAGGTGACGTAAACACACCAGTTTCGGTTGTCAAACGATGTTGAAGGGACAAATACAGACACACAAACATATACACACACATACATATATATACATATACGACAGGATTCTTCCAGTTTCCGTCTACCAAATCTACTCACAAGGCTTTGGTCGGCCCGAGGCTATAGTAGAAGACACTTGCCGAAGGTGCCACGCAGTGGGACTGAACCCAAGATCACGTGGCTAGTAAGCAAGCTACTTACCACACAGCCACACATTTTTTTTTTGTTACTTATTTTGTCTTTGGTTCGTAAATGTTATTTACTACGTACTTTTATCTAGAAATCAAAGGAAATGGCTACTATTCCCTTCATTCTTTGCTTTTGTGACCTGGATATCAATGTTTTGAAACTGACCTATTTTCCATTACATTTCAGTCAGATTCAGCGTTGAATTACTGAAGCAGAAATATCGTTATAGCAAATATTCTTCTCAATACCACAGATTTGCTTGTCAGTAACTTGACCTTAACCAGTTGAGCTTGTCCCTTACTAGCAGGCAATATGTGCATCTCTGATGATGAGCAGGAGTAGTGGGAGGGCACTATAGCCATGTGCTTAGAAGGATTTTTTGGGGTTTGAAAAAATGTAAAAAAAGCAAAGTTTCTAGGAAATATTAACCATTTTTCATATTTTCTAGGGGTTAGCAAATAAGAAATAACAATTTTTACCCAAGGACAAAAAACGTATTACAGAGTGTTATCATATAACAGGCCGAGTATTCCATAGAATCTTATAATGTGGACTTAACATGATTCTAAGGCAGAATCAGTGTGACGAAATGTGTGACATGGTTGTGTCTTGTGACAGGACTCCGCACATTTTCTTTGCCCCTAATTTCAATTAGACTGCGTGTATCATGTACGAAACCATATGTAGAGTACGAGATTTCCACGCAGTGAGACTGAAATCGAGACCTCCTGAATGCTAACGGACTCCTTTACTTATTCGGTTATGAGGCGCAGGTATGGCCACGTGGTGAAGAATCTCGCTTTACAAAGATGCCGTTTTAGGACAATTATACCATAAAAATAATGGCATGATTCAATTATAAAGATAAATTAAATATTGAGATATTCTATTGACAATCCAATATGTAATGTTAATATAATGCTATATAATATTATGTTATGTTATATTATATTTATAGTATTTAATGTTATATTGTAATATAAATAAATTATTGGATTGTGAATAGAATATCACAATATTTAATTCATCTTTATATATATATATATATATATATATATATATAT
>NC_069000.1:43738115-43738841 GCF_001194135.2 Octopus bimaculoides
CAGAAACAGGACACAGAGGAAAGTCCAAGAAAAATGGAAGACGGAGGGAAAATAAAATCTCCAACGATTCACATATGGTTACACACATATATGACAGGCTTCCGTACAATTTCTTCTCAAATCATTCACTCTCAAGGTATTGGTCGGTAAGGGTCTCTTATAGAAGATACCTGCTCAAAGTGCAGCGCAGTGTGACTAAACACCAAACCATCTTTTTAACCAAACAGCCCCCACCTTTCCCCACTTTTTCTTCTCGTTTTTAACCTTTTACTGTCGCACTCATCACCCTTTTGCTCTCTATGTCCCTTTTCCTGTTTATATCTTACTCTTACCTTATCCCTCTTTTTATTGTTTTTTTATCTTTGCAGAGATGAATTAGCGATTGACTGGGAGAAGTTCGATCTCTCGTCACATGATCATGAGACACGTTATCTAGATTATGATGATGATTTGGTTGTGAAGATAGTGTCCGCCACTGCCAGACTTTCAGGTAAAAATAACCCGGCCCTCTTTCCATCCATAAAACTCAAACATTTGCTGTTCATGTTGCAGTTAATGCTTTTCACGACGCTGTATATGTTGTTGTTGTTATTGTTGTTATAATTTTTGCTGTTGTTGTTCTCGTCATTGTTGTTGCTGATCGTGTTGTTGTTGTTGTTGCTGTTGTTGTGGTGGTGGTGGTGGTGGTGATGGTGGTGGTGGTGATGGTGGTGGTGGTGGTGGTGG
>NC_069000.1:43738954-43740302 GCF_001194135.2 Octopus bimaculoides
AAAAAAATACTTAGCTGTGTTTCGTCTGCCGCTACGTTCTGAGTTTAAATTCCGCCGAAATCGACTTTGCCTTTCATCTTTTCGGGGTCAATAAAATAAGTACCAGTTTAACACTGGGGTCGATGTAATCGACTCATCCCCCTCTCCCACATATAGCCTATTGTAGAAAGACTCATCGTTATTATCCTTAAGATAGCAAACTGGCAGAACCATTATCGTTGGTCAAAATGGTCTACCGAATTTCTTCTGACGCTTTACGTTCCAAGTTCAATTTCTGCCGAAATCGACTCTTTCTTTCTGAAGAATGAAATGATTACCATTTGCTCACTGGGGGGAGGGGGAACCTTGAGACTGACTTCCCCCTCCCCTCAAAACTGCAAGCCTTGTGTCAAAACTAAAAATCAAATATCTATGAAGCACTAATCTTTATTATTTTTTTGTGGATATATCTTTCCAGGTTGTTGGACTTTTAACGAGTTGATGCATAAACTCGGTATGGAATATTTCAAGATTTGTGTCCACGAATATAACAGATCGTTGCGGTCAGTCGGCAGCAACCTTTTGGAGTTCTATAGCAATATAGATGGTTTACATGACCATATTTGGAATTCTACAAAGTTTGGTTCCAGAGTACCTCCATCTTTCAGGTTTGTACCATGACAACGTCTTCAGCTTTCTTTCTTGTGTTCTTCGTTCTTGCCGTCATCCTCGATATTATTGTTGTGGTTGCCTCTATTGTTGACTTTTTGCTGCTGCTGATGTTGCCGCTGCTGTTGTTGTTGTTTTTAATTACTTGGGGTCCGGGGTCCAACTTCGGTCGAAAGTCTTGCAGACTGAAAAACAAAATCAATTTTAAAACCAAAAATTGTCAGTTAAAAGGCATTAGGTTCTTATTTCTAGCATACAGAATAACCACTAAAAAAGATTTATCAACGATTCGACACATCTCCATTTTGTTCTTGCATTTTTTAAAATTTGTGGTTATTCATCGACCCTGAAATGGTGACTAACAAAGCTGATCTCAACAGGATTTGAACTCAGATTGCTGAAAGCCAGAAAAATTACCGCAAAGCATTCTTCCGACTCATTAGTAACTCGGCTAATTAGATGCTATATATTAATAAACAGTACCAGTAACATACTGGACCATTTAGCATCTACGGACACTCACATAACAAAAAGGGCTTTCTTCTAACCGTTATTTTTTACCTGATTCAATTACAGGACCGCGACCATGCTGGGGTAACATCCTGAAGGGTATAGATGAACAAATCAAACCCCATACCAATATTTCATACCAATATTTCGACGTATACACACACACACACACACACATATAAATATATAT
>NC_069000.1:43740560-43741498 GCF_001194135.2 Octopus bimaculoides
TATATATATATATATATATATATATATATATATATCCACACACATGTACATATATATATATATCACTTTATGTTCGTTTGTTCTCATCTATATGTGTGCATATATACATTTGTAACGTAAATATAAGTGTATGCACAAGCATGAGCCCTGACAGTGTGTCTGTGTCTGTGTATGCAGGGAGAATGAGTAGAGGGAGAGCTGAAGTAGGTTGGGTTAAGTTTCCCGCCCTTAATCCGTTAACAACAAGCTCTGAATAGTTGAGACTGTGCATAACTAAGCTGATTTTGGACTCATTCATCTGTACAGTAGGCGCCTCACCTCTGGTACCTAGCTATCTGTCTGTGTGTCACACACACACACGTACACACTGTCATGCACACGTACGTGTTCGTACCATCGCACACACATACACACATGCTCACGCCTACAGGCGCACTCCCTGCACATGTGCATGCACATGTGCATGCACATGCGCGCTCTCTCTCTCTCTCTGTCTCTCTCTCTCCCTCTCTCCCTCTCTCTCTCTCTATCTCTCCCTCTCTTTCTCTCTCGCTCTCTTACTTTCGTTTTGTTAACTGTTGCTTTTTATTTTTCAGCTAACCTCATATTCCTTTCTCGTTTTTCTTCTCCTTGGCAACCTCTCAATCGGATCCACTCGATCTTACTCTTTCTTTCCTTCTCTCTTTCTCGCCCCCTCCCCACTCTCATGCTGTGTGTTTGTGTGTGTATGTGTGTGTGTGTGTATGCGCGTGTGTGTGTATGTGTGTGTGTGTGTATGCGTGTGTGTGTGTATGTGTGCGCGCACACTAATATTTTAACTGTGTCTGTTTTGTGCCTCAGGCTGTGAGTCTCCATAAATGCTTACAAGCAGGCAAATGAGATGCGATTATGTATATATATGTATATATATATATCTATATCTATCTATCTATATATAT
>NC_069000.1:43741977-43744957 GCF_001194135.2 Octopus bimaculoides
TATATATATATATATATATATATATCATCATCATCATCATCATCATTGTTTAACGTCCGCTTTCCATGCTAGCATGGGTTGGACGATTTGACTGAGGACTGGTGAAACCGGATGGCAACACCGGGCTCCGATCTGATTTGGCAGAGTTTCTACAGCTGGATACCCTTCCTAACGCCAACCACTCAGATATACATATATATATATATATATATAGACAAATATGCATACATGTATATATATATGCATACATACATACAGACAGACAGGCTTTGTGGAGTTCACACTGAAAGTATCACCCACATCATAAGCAGATGTCCGCAAATGTCATCACGGTATTATCTACCGATCTGACATGACGTTGTAGCTAGGACATTCCATAAGGAAATCCGCCCGGAAGGATAACCCCGAGGAGAAAGAAATAAAAATCCGAAATATGGTAGAAGCCACATTTGTTCGACTGAAACCTTTCAAGGCGGTGCTACAGCATGGCCGTAGTTCAATGATTGAAACAAGTAAAAGATAAACAACCTGATATTGTGAGTACATTTTAACAAACTACAAGCATCTACTACAAGCATCCACAGACACACATTGTGTGTGTCTACTCCAAGCATCCACACACAATCTATGATTTGAGAATAAATTCCATCTTTCCTCTCGCCAAACTTGGAGGCTCTGAGAAAAAAAAATGAATAAAGCATTATAGACCTGTTATGAGAATGTTTTTGCCTTAATTATGATATTGTTACTAGCTGGCTCCGTGATGTCAAAAATGACGGCTAACTGTAGCATTTTACATATAAATAAGGACAAAAGATAGAATATGGATTGTAAATCAAATTAATACACTTGTCAATGTTATCTAGTGGTTGTCTTTTGAGATGTGACATCGATCATCCTTTGTTACTGAAAGAACGCTGCTTCACACATACAAACATTCACGTTACTTCCCTTGTACACGCATACACAAACACGTATATACTCACACAGAGTTGAAACGCTGTTTGATTTTTTTTTCACTGTACAATTTCCATCATCCCACTACCAAGTTTGCCACCATCCCTTCCTTCCTTATTCATCTATCATTCCTACTTTTCTCATTCATATGTTGTGACTAAGAAAAACGCAAGAGTATTCGTCGTGGCACTCCGTCGGTTGCGACGACGAGGGTTCCAGTTGATCTGATCAGCGGAACAGCCTGCTAGTAAAATTAACGTGCAAGTGGCTGAGCACTCCACAGACACGTGTACCCTTAACGTAGTCCTCGGGGAGATTCGGCATGACACAGAGTGTGGCAAGGCTGGCTCTTTGAATTACAGGCACAACAGAAACAGGAATTAAGAATGAGAGAAAGTTGTGGTGAAAGAGTACAGCAGGGTTCACCACCATCCCCTGCCGGAACCTCGTGGAGCTTTAGGTGTTTTCGCTCAATAAACACCCACAACGCCCGGTCTGGGAATCGAAATGGCGATCCTACGACCGCGGGTCCGCTGCCCAATCCATTGGGCCATTGCGCCACAAGAGTATTATTATAGTAGATGACTGAATTTTAATTATTCTCAACAAAATAAAAATAATTACCTCCCCTTTTGCTTTGATGGGCTCAGCTCGGAGAAATTATGAATTTAGGGAAAACCGCTGGCGTTTGAGAAAGCAATGCGACCTTCATCTTCCAGATTGGACTCTCTGTTATCAGGACCTCACATCTTCAATTTATACTTCTTGGACTCATGACTCTGGTGACTAATATTTGGCTGTTGACTCAATTATTTTGTAACAATTCTGTACTACCATTATTGTAAATTGTCACCATATTTCTCAATACTAAATTGTACGGATCTGTTAGTTTTATTTGCCGCTTTCGAGCGGGGACTCTTTCCTTGTCATGCAGTAACCGTAACAAGACCCTATTCACCCACCCCCCACCTGCCGCCACGCTTCACTAAAAGTTGACAGAAACAAAAACCAGTCGAACAGACATAGGATCAAAGGCCTTCCTGTCGTGACCATCCTGTTTTTTACGCAATATATCCTTCCTTTTCCCAACCCGATTGCGTGTGTGATTTGAGTGAGATGATGTCATCCCTTGGTCCATTATTTTTCTTGACGTTGTTGTTGTTGGTGGTGGTGGTGCTCTATCATTCTTCGTGCTTTAATGTTCTTAACGATTATGTTACTGTTGTTGTTGCTGTTGTTGTTGTTATTTCGGTCGTTTTTATTGTCATTGCTTCTGATGAAGATAAATATAATGAAGATGATGGTGAGAACGATAATGGTGTGAAAGGCGGCGGCGGCGGCGGCGGTGGTGGTGGAGAAGTTGTGATGGTGGCTGTGGTGGATACGGTGGTTGCAGCTTTTGTCAGTCTTAGAATTTCATACAATTACTGATGACGATGATGATGATGATCAGGTTGATGGTGATGATGACGATGATGATGATAAAGATCATGTTTTTGACAATAATGGTGACGATGATGATAACGACGACGACGAGGATGACGTTAATGATGATGATGATGATGATGATGATGGTGGTGGTGACGGTGGTGGTGATGGTGGTGAGGTTCATGATGATGATGGTAATTGTAAGGATGGTGGTGGTGGTGGTGGGGATGATGATGACGGTGACGTTGATGACGACGACAGCGACACGGACGCTCACAAACAAACTCGACCGAGTGGAAAATGTACTTTTCCACACAAACAAATTGAGGTCAGTGGTTCACATTGTTGGTTTACGGTTGGGGGGGAGGGAGGCGTGGGTAGAGGAAGAAGAAGAGGCGGATGTGGAAGTGGTGAAAGAGAAGGAGATGAAGAAGGAATGGAAATCAGGAAAGAGATTAATACGAAAGATTATTATTATTGTTAGTAGTAGTAGTAGTAGTAGTAGTAGTAGTAGTAGTAGTAGTAGTAAGAATAGGATTATATTGATTGGTGCGATACGAAGGAGAACTTCAGGGAAGAGTGCATAATGTGACCC
>NC_069000.1:43745077-43745764 GCF_001194135.2 Octopus bimaculoides
GTGTGTGTGTGTGCGTGTGCTAGTGTATTATGAAGCCCCAGTTGTGGTTGAATGTAAACTTATTTCTTCTAAACTATAGATAAGTGGAGAAAAGCAGACGAGTCTCTTGAATGTCCGTTTCACTGATTATTGGCCGCTCCTCAGAGAAGACATACGTGTCCTCTATCCTCACGCAATAGTATAGAAGTTTGTTATTGACTGGGGATTTAAGATGGCAACATCGTCAATGAAGAGAAGGCAATAAACGATGAAACGGGTCATCAGAGGAAATATTTTCAGATTTTTATTCATATGTAACCTAAAATGAAGCATTGTAATACTTAAATTTGTTGCAGTTCTTGATATTTACGCTTTGTTAGGCAAACATATAAATATATGTAGAAACACACACACATATACACACGTATCAGGTACATAGTCAAACGCATATAATCATACAAATATATATATATGTGTGTGTGTGTGTGTGTGTGTGTGTGTGTGTGTGTGTGTATAAATGCATAAACATGTATATGAACATGTGTATGTATATATACATAGATATATATGTATGTATGTATATATATATATGTGTGTGTGTCTGTGTGTATGCATATATATTTATACATATATACACATGAATAATATATATTTATGTGTATGTATATGTATGTTTCTCTGTGTGTATGTATACATATATGTATATAT
>NC_069000.1:43746088-43746580 GCF_001194135.2 Octopus bimaculoides
TTTGTAATGCAGAAAAAATATATTCATTTATTTGTTTTTGTTTGTTTTCCCTCTGTTTTTTTTTCTTTTCTTTTTTCTTTTTTTTTTTTTGTTTTATTATATTCATGAGAAAATATGAGAAATTGTCGTTTCCATTTGTGAATTCTATTTGTTGCCACCAGTGTTAACACCAAGGGATAGTCTTTTAAAATTCTTTTATCGTTTACGTGAGAATCAATGTTTGTACTGGAGCTTGGAAATTTGCAATGAATACCATCTTCGACTACAAGAACGATTTTATCTGTTTGGATTTAATTTGAATCACACACGAAAATCCAATTTTACACATGTAAGTTAATGCAAATGATAGCAGGACTCCTTAATGCATGTGAAGAGAGAATTCGCTAACTCACGTACATGCTGAAAAATGGCGTTAAAAGTAATGATAGAGTTTATTCGTTTGGCTTTATGTTTTATTTTTGTTTGTTTTGTGGGGGTCTAGTTTTTCTTTCC
>NC_069000.1:43747362-43750670 GCF_001194135.2 Octopus bimaculoides
CAGACATATATATATATATATATATATATATATACGACCGAGACCTTTTCGTAACTTTTGTTGATCTAACTAAAGCTTTCCTCGCCGTATCTTGCGATGCTCTTTGGGTTGACCTCAGAAAAGTAGATATTCTACAAAAGATGCTCAATGTCATCATTTCTTTCCATGAAAGAATGATGGCTTCTATCTGATCTAACGGGAAAATGTCTAATTAGTTCACAGTCTCAAATGGGACAAGACAAGTCTGTGTTCTTGCACCACTCTTATTTGCTTTGTATTTCTCCGTCCTGTTTGAAACAGCGTTCGACGGTGTTCAGAAAGGAGTAAATTTTGAGTAAAGAACTGGCAGTGACTTGTTCAACCAACAGCGTTTCATAGCAAAAGCTAAGACTGGTGCAAATAGTTCGTGATTTTCTCTTCGCAGATGACTGTACACTTGTAGCACACTCAACGAATTCTAAACAACTTCTCGTGTGCACCGAAGGTTTTTGGTCTGGCCATCAGCATCAAGAAAACTGAGCTTGTCCATCAGTCCATTCGTTGCATCATCCTGCTGTTGCCCTTACTGTATATGTTGATGGGAATGTATTAAAAACTGTTTCCTCCTTCACTGATCTTGGTTGCACTGTGTCCAATGATGCGAAGATGGATAAAGAAATCAAGTTCAGAATCGAGAAATCTAGCTCCACTTTCGGTAGGCTTTATCACCGGCTTTGGAACAGCCACAACATATCGTTGAACGTGAAAATCGTTGTATATAAGTCGATGGTCTTGATAACATGGCTTTATGGTGCCGAATCTCGGACCCTGTACGGAAAGCACATCAACCACCTTGACGCCTTTCATATGCGATGCTTGCGTACTATCTCCAACAGACCTGTTATTCAAAGGGCTGGCCTTGTCACTGGATCTCCCTAAGAACCAGGTTAATGGTACACCTGTCTGTGTAGTGCTCAGCCATTTGTGCGTTAATTTCACGGGCAGGCAGTTACGTTGATCGGATCAACCATGAACCGTCGTCGTCGCAACCGACGGAGTTCCACATATGTATTTATATATTTCTAGTAACGACGGTCTTCCGCACAGTTTCCGTCAGAAGGCGTTGATTAGCCTGACGCTATATGTAGAAGACACATAAAAAAAAATAGCACGCAGTGGGACTGCCCCCTCTATCATATTGTTGAAAAGGGATCTCCTTAATCATATAACCATGTTTGTGTCTCTCTCTGTGTTTCTCTTACTCTCTCTCTCTCTCTCTCTCTCTCTCTCTCTCTCTCTCTCTCTCTCTCTCTCTCTCTCTCTCTCTTTCTCTCTGTATATATATATATATATATATATATATATATACACACATACATGTATATATTTATTCACACACATATGCATAAATATACACCATATCCACGTATGAGTGCTATATATATACATATATATATATATATGTACAGAGAGAGGGTGGAGACGTAGAAAGCAAGCGAGAGTGAGAGAGTGTCGATTCACTAAGTAAACGTGAGGCAGGTGAGTGAGACAACGTCGGTAGACAAAATCAAGAAAGATAAGATTTTTGGCTTACATTGCTAAAATAATAGCCAAGAGTCAATGATGGAAAGAGAGAGAAAGAGAGGAAGAGGTAAAATAGAGATCGAGGGTCAGACTATCAGAGAGACAGAGAAAGACATAGTTCGCTAAGTTAATCACATAACATGGCCAATTATTGCTTCAATCTCTCACGCCAAATTATTTCCACCACCAATCTTGGCTCGATTATTCATCTATACCAAATTGGCATTTGATTGAGGTGACGACGCTGAATTTCACTCTAACCTGGCCAACTTTTAAACAGATTATCTCGCTTATTTATTTATATCGGTGATTCTCTAACCTAGCGTTGAAGTTTGGCTGGGTGTAATTAACCAGCAAATTGGTGGCTCGGTAGAATGTTTTGAGTATCGGAACAAATACTACGCGAACGTGCGCAGTCTACAGGTTGGGAGGTGTGCAATCATAATCGCAAGATTGGAGTTTCAGTACAGTGTGATCTTCAGGAAAACACTTCATTTCAGTTGGCTCCAATCTACTCATCTGTAAATGTGTTCCAACAGTAGGTGGAAAGGGCTAGTACTCTGTTCAGAGGGGGAAGAGTCTGTAATCGTAAGATTGTGGTTTCGATTCTCAGAGTGGGCGGTGCGTTGTGTTCTTGAGCGTAACACTTCATTTCGCATTTCTCCAGTCCGTTCGGCTGTAAATGGTTACACCCTGCAACAGACTGACGTTCTGTTCAGGAGTCAAGGGGGAATATTGTGATTTCGGCGCACTTGACTTCCATGGAACCGGATAACCGGCAAAATGAGTTGTGGGATTTGAGACAGTAATGTCCAACGGTTTGGCTTTTGATGATGATGATGATGATGGTCATGAAGATGACGACGACGTCGATGACGATGACGATGACGATGACGATGACGATGATAACGATGTGTAAGCTCCGGCTCTTTATGATCTGAGCTCCACTTTATCTTCCGTCCTTTCGGGGTTGGTAAACATAAGATAGCAGTGAAACACTAGGGTCGGTATTATCGACGTAACCCGCCCCACCAAAAATCCAAGCTCTCTGCCTCTAGCAGAAAGGATTATTATTATTATTATTATTATTATTATTATTATTATTATTATTATTATTAAGGTGGTGAGCTGGAAGAAGCTTTGCCCCGCCAACATCTTGTCCATTGTTATTTTCTGAGTTCAAAGTCTACTGAGGTCGACTTTGATTTCATCCTCTTTGGGTCGATAAAAACAACAGTGGCTAATTGGTGTTTCGACACATCTTCAAAGCAGCATGCAACTCACGAATCAGAGCCATGATACCGGATGCAATTTTGAGTCATACCCAGGACAGCATTGCAAGATATATACACACAGAGAGGGGGAGTGAGAGCGTTACGTTCCTTCATAGTTAAGTTTACGATTTTCTCTACTCTACGGAGGGCATTTCCTTCATTTATACAAACATATTTGTAATCATATTTGTGTCTATGCATATAAAAATTATGGTATGTAATTTATTATCAAAGGAAAGCATATATAAATCCGATCGAACTGTGGTTTTGCATGTTATTATATAGCATTGAATGTCAGCTTCAATAATGGCTGTTCGGTTTTCTAGAATATGACGAGAGGGTGGTATATAGTCAGTGAATATTATGGCATCTGTAGGCATTGTTCGCATTTGTGTGCCTTTAGAACATCTTTCAAAGACGTTCTCTAATTATATAACGTGTACCTGTGGGCCATATATATATATATATATA
>NC_069000.1:43752545-43756517 GCF_001194135.2 Octopus bimaculoides
GTGTGTGTGTGTGTGTGTGTGTGTGTGTGTGTGTGTGTGTGTGTGTGTGTGTGTGCTTATGTGTATTTGTATACATTGATATATATATGATTATGTATTCATTTACATACATAAATACATATATTAGTATGTGTGTATATGCATATATATGTATGTATGTATGTATGCATGTATATATGTATGTAGATATGGAGGAATGTATGTACACAGATATGCACATAAAATTTCACGCCCCGTACAAGCCTTAGAATTGCGTAAGAATTGGGAATTTTATGGGAAATTGTTCGATTAATTGACAAATTGTAATGTGGTACTAGGAATTGATGTAGGGGCAACACTTTTTAGTATCTCGCACCTGTACACATACATAGATTCATACAGAGAAATATATATACACACATACATATATATACACACACATATATATAGGCATGCAAACGTACATACATACATACATTCACACACATACGCATAGATAGATAGATAGATAGATAGATAGATAGATAGATAGATAGATGGATGGATGGATGGATGGATGGATGGATGGATGGATGGATAGAAATCTGTGTGAGTGAGTATGCAAAATGTAATTTTTGTTTTGAAGTCTGCAGTAATATGTGCGTACGTGTGTGTGTTAAAGTGTGTGTGTGCATATACATATTTTAATGTAATGCATGCACTACAAAGTGGTCGATCTTTCAAGCATACGTCTAACATTGTGCCTACTGTATCTACACTCAAGTTTGTATTTTCCTTATCCAATTATATTCTGCATGACGGTGCTTCCAACGCTTCTGTTCTGATTATTACATTAAATTCTTTAAACTTAACTTCGCTTCACATAGAAATTTGTGTTCATGAATTTTTTGTTAGGCAAATTCTATCAATGACGTCGATGCTTCAAATGACTTGCGTTCATTACAATGTAATGTACTTTTGGTTTTCAAAATTTGATACATATTTTGTTTCACCATGTGAATGGGGCAATGTGGTTGCAATGAGAGTGCGATATAATAGTGTTTTATTTTTATTTTTGTTGCACGTAAATCAATATCGTCATGGATAGTTTGATTAGGTGGTCGGAATTAAAGAGGTTGTAGGAGGAGGAGGAGGAGGAGGAGGAGGAGGAGGAGAAATTTTACTAAGTGGCAGAATAATTGTTAAAATTTTAGTGTGGTTGAATAGATATCAAATCTTTGTTAAATTTCGGTTGGTAGCTTATACTAAGCTGGTTATAATTAGAGGAGGGGATAAATGATTGGTTTTAGGTCAGAGTTTACGTTAACATAAGCAAGGCTAAAATATAAGATGGCTTCTGGCTTCTTTACTTGTTTCTTTTTCCATGCATATTTCTTTCTTGCTCTACTTTGATGAAGGGTTCACCCGAAATTTCAGTTTACGACTTGTCCCTTTCTTGTTTTTGTTCGACGCACAATTGACTTCGCACAAATATTCATGCTTTTTTGTGTCTGCGTGTGTGTTTACTTTTTTTGCACCTAGTTTTGTCTACCTGTTGTCAGTCTCTTACTCCCTCGTTCCATTTGTGCTATTTTACCGATATACAGACATGTACACACACATACACACACATATATCTATGTATGTATACATAGATATATATGTGTATATACATATGCATTTATATATATATATATATATATATATATATATATATATATATATATATATATATATATATATATATATATATATATATATATATATATAGATAGATAGATAGATAGATAGATAGATAGATAGATAGATAGATAGATGTGTGTATATTTAAGCTATAGGTTAATATTTATATGTATATGTACACATACATATATACATTTGCACGTTAAAATCAGCCATAAATTTAAAGAGTCGAAGAAAATAATCTATAAAGGACATTTTTGTTGGAGCTATGAGCTCAGTGATGACTCATTTAATTGCTATAAATGGCAGAATGAAGAGCCTTCTATTCTCTCTATGAACTGACTAAAACTATTCTAGGACAAATTTCCTTTAGATCTAAGTTATTTCATGACAGATAACTATTAAAGAAAACAAAAATAGAACGAAAGGAAGCAACATGTGCTGAACAAGAAATCAGTTGTTGGCTGTAGTTTTATTCTGAAAAGTGATGAATGTAAAGTTATAAAGTTGGGAATTCTGAGCAAATAAAATTGCGCTAACACTCTCGTAAAACCGAATAGCCGAGATCTATTACAAAGATGACGCCATTTTTCACAAATAACCCGACTACAACAGCTACGTTTCCGTTCGCGGTGTCAGATATTTAGCTGCAGGGAATTTAATAATTGGAAATGCAATGAGCATTAAAAAAATAGCTGGAAAATATTTTTAGTGAAATGTTTCAATACTAATGATTATTATGTTTTTAGAACTCCCCAACCTTACATGACAGGCCACAATTCTGAAGAATCAATAAGAGACTTACTGGGTTAAAATTAACAATGGTTAACGTACTCGAAGATGGACATTTAAAACAGAGTAATGCCCCTTCATGTTGATATCGTAATGTGTGTTTATACGCCTTCTGAACAACAGCAAAGCAGTTTCTTAGAGTTACAAGAGATGTAAATTAAGGCAAAACAATAAGAATATAAAGTTTTAGATTTAGAAAACGGGGAGATGCACACGATTTACGGAAGACAATCGTTGTTGTGTGGCGATTCCTATCGCCATCAAACGAAATGGTCCAGTAGCGTTGCTGCAATATTTTAATCTTGATTTCATCTTCTTTGCCCGTATGCAATTAAAGAGGATCAGGGGTATTTCCCGAAAACATAAAGCCAGTTCCACAGATTCTGTAGCATATATATTCCCTCGGGATGGGACGCCGGTCGGTCGCGTGATTACTAATTTTTGACTATCGACTGGACCGGACTAACGTGAAATAAAGTGTTTTGCTCCAGACCATAGCACATAGAACGATCCAGGAATCGATACGACAATCTTACGATCCCGAGTGCAACACGCCAACGACTAAACCACATGGCTCCACACCTGTATACATAACATGCATATATGTGGGCACTCCGTCGCCTACGACGTCGAGGGTTCCAGTTGATCCGATCAACGGAACAGTCTGCTCGTGAAATTAGCGTGCAAGTGGCTGAGCACTCCACAGACACGTGTACCCTTAACGTAGTTCTCGGGGATATTCAGCGTGACACAGTGTGACAAGGCTGACCCTTTGAATTACAGGCACAACAAAAACAGGAAGTAAGAGTGAGAGAAGGTTGTGGTGGAAGAGTACAGCAGGGTTCGCCACCATCCCCTGCCGGAGCCTCGTGGAGCTTTAGGTGTTTTCGCTCAATAAACACTCACAACGCCCGGTCTGGGAATCGAAACCGCGATCCTATGGCCGCGAGTCCGCTTCCCTAACCACTGGGCCATTGCGCCTCCAACATGCATATATAAACGGAAATAAACTGCAGATTTATCTGGGGCATTGTTAACGGTAATGATGTCAGTTAAAGTAGAGTTCCTTTGATAAACAGCTGCAACAAATGATGACTGAATGAAAATCGTTATTCTCGATGCGAAATAAAACTGCGTCCCACCCTGAGGCTATGGGCTGACTCCTAAATTGTGTATTTTACTAGACATCTTGAAAATTTATTTAGTTCAATTAAGAAATAACGTAAAAACTTATGGAAGTTCGACAATACGGAGGTGTCTCTGTGGGCATGTGATTGGTATGAGTCTGTGTGTGTCTGTGTGTTTGTCTGTGTGTTTGTCTGTGTGTTGTGTGTGTTTACGTGTGTGTAATTCGTGGAAAGCTATGTATTAAAAGAAAGAATTAAAATGATAGGTAGACATTTAAATTAGCAGATGGATAGAAAGTCAGACAGACTCAAACATGGAGATAGATTTAGATACGATATAAGAATATATTTCAGAGACTAGCATATGTGTAACTGCTTGTCTTTCTGTCCATCTATTTATTTCTCTTTCTCC
>NC_069000.1:43757498-43758587 GCF_001194135.2 Octopus bimaculoides
ATATATATATATATATATATATATATACACACACACACAGCAGTCCCTCACGATAGCACGCCGGGCGAAATGCTTAGCGGTATTTCGTCTGCCGTTACGTTCTGAGTTCAAATTCCGCCGAGGTCGACTTTGCCTTTCATCCTTTCGGGGTCGATAAATTAAGTACCAGTTATGCACTGAGGTCGATGTAATCGACTTAATCCGTTCGTCTGTTCTTGTTTGTTCCCTCTATGTCTAGCCCCTTGTGGGCAATAACGAAATAGATACCACGGCTCACTTATCACGGCTTATTATTTAAGCTTACGTCGATGCCCCTGTGTTGTTGTTTTGCATTTATAATAAAATAAATATATACAAATTATGAAAATAATAATTACAAAATATATACAGTACAGTAGCTTCCACTACACGAACCTTTAACTATCGCGGGTTATTTTGGAGCGTAACTACCGCGATAGTTGAGGCATTATCCATTTCACGTCCTCACTTTGTTGTTTTTTTGTTTTTTTGTTATTGTTTTTTTGAACTATATATATATATATATATATATATATATATATATATATATATATATATATTTACACACACACATGTATCTATTTATATATATATGTGTGCATGCATGTATGTATGTATGTATGTATGTATTTATGCATGTATGTGTGTGTGTATGTATCCACCCGTATTGTATGTACTTTATATATACACACACGCAAATATCTCTTCACACATTTCCGAACTTCCGCTAAAAGTTAAGCGGCTCATCTTATCACTGAGAGTTGCTTGTTCCAGAGGAGAAGGTGAATTCGCCTCTCAACATTATCTAATCAGATAAAGCAGGTGTTGCTTCCGGTTCGGTATCGATTACACCCGATGTAGCTGTGTCTGGCGTTATCTTTGATGATGATGATGATGATGATGATGATGATGATGATGATGGCGGTGGTGGTGGTGGTGGTGGTGGTGGTGGTGGTGATGATGATGAAGATGAAGAGGATGATGGTGAGGAGGAGGGTAATGGTGGTGATGATGAAGGTGTGGAGAAAGATGAAATTGGTGTTGGTAGCTGTGGCTTTGGTTATGGTTGTG
>NC_069000.1:43758660-43760624 GCF_001194135.2 Octopus bimaculoides
GGTTGACCTTGTAGAGGGGAGGAAGATGAAGAAAACGGTGACAATTATAACGGTGATGATGATGATGATGATAATGACGACGACGACGACGACGACGATGATGATGATGATGATGATGATGATGATGATGATGATGATGTTGCCAGTGACCCTCACGGCCACCACCACGATGGTTATAATTACGAGTTCGTTGTCCTATTTGCTGCTAATTAATCGCTCCTCCAGCACACACACATACGCGCCCGTCATCGATTTCTAATCAAAACTTAATTAGTCCATAATCATTTAGTTCCATATCAAAAATCTTAGCCATTATAACATTTTATAGTTACTCTTGCGTTTATGATTTTTTTTGTTTTGTAGCGGTTAAAAGTTATTCTATACATTTCGTATAATTAACCTTCATCGATTTATAAATATTTCTTGTCATAATAAACACATCAGCAGTTTGCACTCTTATCCTTTCTATTAATTATATCAAAGTCTTTCTCCTGAGCAACATTTCGTCCGTCTTTACGTTCCCAGGATCTGCCTGGATCGACTTTGCCTGTCATCCTTTCAAGGTCGATGAAATATGTACCAGTGAGACACTGGAGTCGATGTAATCGACTAATCCCCTCCCACAAAATTTCAGGCCTTGTGCCTTTAATAGAAAGGATTATTATTATTATTATTACTATTTTTATTATTTCTATTATTATTATTATTATTATTATTATTATTATTATTATTATTATTATTATTAATATTATTATTATTATTATTGAGTGAGAGAGCAGTGCATGCCAGCAAAGTGACACGGAGGTAAAATATACGAAGCTCAATATGCCCATCATGATTATTATTATTATTATTATTATTATTATTATTATTATTATTATTATTATTATTATTATTATTACCATCATCATCATCATCATCATCATCATCATCATCATTATTATTATTATTATTATTATTATTATTACCATCATCATCATCATCATCATCATCATCATCATCATCATCATCATCATCATCATTATTATTATTATTATTATTATTATTATTATTATTAACTACCAACAAGGCGCGGCAAGTAAGCCAAACCGTTCGCACGCCTGACAAAATACTTTACGGCATCCCTTCCAGCTTTACGTTCCGAGTTCAAATTCCGCCGAGGTCGATTTTGCCTTCCATCCTCTCTGAGTCGATAAAATAATGTAATGGATGTGTACTGCGGTCGATGTTATCGATTTATTCGTTCACCAAAACATGAGGAGTCTTGTACCTATCGTAGAAAGAATCAATAATTATATAAACGCTATTTAAAATCTGTAGTTGGCAGAATCGTCGTTAGCCCCGTCCGACTGAGTACGTAACGGTAATTCTAATGTTTCTTTAGGATTTGAGTTCAAATCTCGCTGTGAACGACTTTCACTTTTATCCTTTCGGAGTTGATAAAATAAGGCTCTAAATATGTGTCAAAATCGATAATTTCGCCTGAACTCCTCGCTGTTAAAATGGCTGACTTTGCGTGAAATTTTGAAACAGATCCTATTGCTTTGATTGTCGATGTTGTTGCTGCTTTGCTTTTTACGAACCAAAAACCCTGACCAGGTAAACACAAAAAGTTGTGTGTATGTGTGTGTGTGTGTGTGCTTGTGTATTTCGGTATGTATATAGAAAATGTATATATATTTCCTCGTAATAAAATATATTGAAATATAATGTCATCAGTTTGTGAAAACACACGCATATGCATACAAGCAAACATATGTACGTATCAAGACACACACACACACATACATGCATGCATATGAACAAACACATATACTAACATATAATCCATACATACGTATGACTGTCTGTGTATTCAAGCCTATATAGTTCAGTATATAAATATATACACTTCTACGAAAATGTATTGAAAAATGAATTTACTACTTTGTGAATATATTCATACATATATATATATATATATA
>NC_069000.1:43761644-43768754 GCF_001194135.2 Octopus bimaculoides
ATATATATATATATATATATATATATATATATATATATACATACGCTAATAAGTTCATATATATATATGTATGTATGTATATACATATATATATTCATACACGAACATAGTGCATATAAGTGTAGTGCGTGTATGTATTATGTGTGTGTGCGTGCGTGTGTGTGTATTTCCATGCGTTGGTCTGTCTGATTGCTGTGGCAGTGTTAGTGATAGTGAACAGTGGCCTGGCAGTAAACGTGAAATGAACGACAGAGTGCAACGGCTGCGGGCTGAGGATACTACAAAGCAGGGAAGCTGTCGCATGGCCGCGGTGTCAATAATGATAAGGTGGGCATGTGCAAAGTGGCAGAACTGTAGGCTAAATGTTGTAATCAGCGATGCGTCTAAAACGACAGGACAATAACGAACAAATTCATTTTACTCCTTGTTTTGTTTTCAGTCTCAAATGGTATACATAAATGTATGTTTGTATGGTTGTATGTACCTATGTATATATGCATTGTTCTTAATTTTCTTACATGACATACACTTAATATTTTCAGTTCTAATTAACTTTTGCTTCTCTTTAGCGTAATTCAGACGCATTCGTCGATCCAGCTGTTCATAACTTGTGATCTGAAAAGCTTTGTGTCCACAAAAGTATTATTGGACAGCCTTGAGGTTCGTTCAAAGTTTCAATGCGCTGAAGTGTGTAATATTTAATTAACCACGATGAAACTAAGAAAGAGAACTTACAAAGTTCCCAACTACTTTGAAAATTTCAAAGAATTTTCAAAATTCTAAAGCACTTACAAAATTTCAAAGCACTTGCAAAATTTCAAAGTTCTATCTTCGTGAATAATAGAAATTACTGAGATACCTTTTAAGCCTAATTTCCACTTGAAACTGTCTTTTGTTCATCCTGAAATTTGAAGCATTGTATCAAGGAGGCCATGTCAACTATCTTAAGAAAGCGTTTGTGGTTAATACTGCGATCTATTTAGTTTAACTTAGATAAGTTTCGGCCAGTATAGGCCCAGGCTCTGTCAAACTTAACAGCACCACCTGGTGAAGTCTTTTAGTCATATATGGGGCACCATGGCCCACTCTAGCTAAGAGTTCTTATTGTTGTTGACATACACGGATGTAAGAGGTTGGTCCGGGATTTTTTGGAGAAATTTGTCCAGAGAACTTTTGAATTTTATGGGGATTGTTTCCGTGTTGACGTATTGTGGTATAATATTAAAGAGCGCTGGACCGGTTTATGTGAAGTAATTGTGTCTTAATGCTGTTATCTGTCTTGAGTTCGATATTTGTAGTGGGTGGAGCGCACGGGAGTCAAGTCTTGGGTAAATTTTAAAACTGATGCCAACATCATCTGGGCAATGTTGATGGAATATTTTCACACACACACACACACACACACACACAACCCCACACACATATAACGGGCTTCTTTCAGCTTCCGTCAACCAAATCCACTCAGAACGCTTTGGTCGACCCGAGGCTATCGAAGAAATTTGCCCAAGGTGCCCCACAGTGGGACTGAACCCTTAACCATGTGGTTGGGAAGCAAGTTTCTTAACCACACAGCCACGCCTGCGTCTAATGTTCCGTGATGGTAAGATCAACAAAAAATGGACGTCTGATGAGAGATAAATATTATTCAATAGAAACAAGGTGATGTATATTTCCATACACATATATGTATGTATATAAATATATATCATAACCGAATCCATGGGCAGTTGTGAGCAATCTGCTATCGTTATTTTATTTAAAAAAAACCCAGGGCGATACTGATTGAATGTATCCATAATCAAAGTTATTTCTGTCATGACCAACTCGTCATTCAGTCTCGCTAGTGAAATCGATCCTGAGAACTCATGACAGACTATCAACATTTCTCCATTTTCATCCTTCGAATATATATTGTAGATGACGCATCTCACAAAACATGCCTCTTTTCTTTGGGGATAGGCTCTTATTTTGTATTATCTCATCTTTATCTTGTAATATTATCGGTTATTTCTAGCACTCCGTCGGTTACGACAATGACGAGATTTCCAGTGAGATCTGATCAACGGAACAACCTCTTCGTGAAATTAACGCGCAAGTGACTGAGCACTCCACAGTCAGGTGTACCGTACCCTTAACTTAGTTCTCAGGGAAACTCAGAGTGAAACAAAATATGACAAACCGGGCCCTTGAAATAAAGGTACTGCTCAGATTTGTCAGTTGTGTGGACTGGATTAACGTGGGGAGAAAGTAACTTGCTCAATGGCACGATGCGACGGCTGGGATCTTTCTCACAATCGGGAGACGAGTAGCCTAGCCACTAAGCCACGCGCCTTCACATTATCGGTTAATACTATATCTGAAACGGCGTAATAAATATAAAAGTCTTAATATAGCGAGCTCTTTGTTTATATGTAATGTCTCCGATATCCAGGCGTGCGATATATTGCCGAAATACTTTTTTCAGCAATCTAACCATTCCACGCTTATAAATTTCTTTTCTTTTCTCTCCCCACACCTCTCTCTCTCTCTTTCTCTCTCTCTCTCTCTCTCTCTCTCTCTCTCTCTCTCTCTCTCTCTCTCTCTCTCTCTCTCTCTCTCTCTCTCTGCAGCCTTCAATCACTTCTCCATTCACCAATAGGTTGTTTTTTACAACTTTACGTCACGTTCTGCTCATCCGTTAGCATTATTATCTTCCAGTTGAGATGCCAGCACATATAAATGTCAGGACTTGGTACATTGTTAATAAACAGATTATTTGGTCTGTGGGTTTTGATTTCCGTAGTGTTTCTTCTTTTTTTAATTAGATTATTATTATTATTATTATTATTATTATTATTATTATTATTATTATTATTATTTTAACAGATGTGCTACAGAAGATGGAAAGCTCATCGTCCACCTATACACAGATCGTCCCCAGATGCGTTTCTTCATGGGTGGTGTCGTCCTGGCGACCGGCGTCATCCTTTTCTCGGTGCATAACCTGGTTGTTAAGGTGTCGCAATATAGAAAACCAACACAACAGATTCACCACGTGACCATCACGTTGAGTCACGAGCCGGGAACGGCGTCCAAAAACAGTTCGGAAGGGGTCTCGTCAACAGCGTTACCGACCAGCGGAGGTAGTTTATTGACGGAACATCAGGCAATCATGTCGAGCAACCCGGCCGATTTAAAAATCGGCGTGAGGACATTTTGTAAGACATTTCCCTTTCACGTGATATTCGACCGTGACCTCCAGATTACACAGCTTGGTAGTGCTCTCATGAAAATGATTGCCCCTGAAATTGCGAGTAAGGGACTATTTTTTGGCACGTACTTTGAATTGAAGCGACCACGTGTTCGAATGGACTACATGTCATTTCTTGCTCGGGTGAATTCCACATTTGTCATCAGTATAGCACAACTTTCCAGAGGAAGTGACGTCATCAACGAGGTAAGCAGATGCATCGATTTAGTCGTATGTTTTTGAATGATTATCTATAGTTTTTACTGTATTTTTTCTTGTTTCACTCATTGAATTATTGGTCATGCTGGAGCACCACATTGAAGGGTTTAGCTGAAAAAAATCAATCCTAGTACTTATTTTTTTAGTCCGGTGCTTATTTTGTTGGTCTCTTTTACAGAATCTACACCGGCTGTCAAGCGGTGCGGGGAACAAAACTACAGACATGTTCTCACACGCGCACACTCAGACACTCATACATAGCGTAATACGAAATCAAATAAAATGACGAGTGAGAAGCTCTGACGAAGCTATAACGTGATACACAAGCACTTAGCTATGAGTCCACTGTAATTTATTGCAGAAACAACTGTACGCTAATGACATGAATTGCATAATTTCTTGTTCTCTTTTCATTTGTTTAATTTCTAATAGAAAAGGTTTAGTGGCTAGCGATCTATCATGGCGAATGCACACACAATCGTAGAGTGTGATTCAAAATTTAAATTGCAGAACACAAGGAATCAGTATTCATAACTCTATGACATTTTGTATTCCCGTATGTGTGGAACGATATCACGGAGAAGATTTGCTTTATAATTTACGTATCATTTGGATATAATCTACAATATGGAGTGTCACAGAATACACCCAGAATGCAAAACGAAACAAGCGATCAAAGCAGTCAGTTGTACCTGGTGTTTTTTCCCTCGGAGGTAAGAAGGCGAACCCCGTAGCAATTAATCGCATATGTATGAGATGCGCGGGTGTAATATATAAGTTGCTGTCGACGTTGTTACTTTTATGATAAAAATAATTGAATCCAGGTAATTACGGTGTTAAAATATTTGTTTAGGTAATTGGAAGTCTCACTGTCTTATAATTGGTTCTATATGATTTAGTATCGAAATTTATCAATGTTTGTGTTATTTGATTCTGTGTATGTATCTTTGTGTCTGTGTCTGTGTGCATATCTCTGTGCCTGTGTTCATATGTCTGTGTCTGTGTGTGCGTCGTCTGAGCGTCTCTGTGTGTGTGTGTGTGTGTGTGTGTGTGTGTGTGTGTGTGTATACCTCAAGGATTGCGCCTCAGTGTGTTCCTTGAAGAGGCAGCTGCGTGGTAAATTGGAATAAAATTTCTAAATGCTATCCTTTGAAATAGTGTAAATATTTTCTTGAGTATGCGCTAAGGCCAAGGCCTTTGTGATTGTGAATATGTGTACATTTATATGTGTGTGTGTGTGTATCTGTCTGTCTGTCTATTTCTGCTTGTGTGCGTATGGAATGATGAAAAGAAAAAATACGAAGAACAACCAATACCCTATCCTATTCATCTTGATACGTTCTGGCAGATGCTAATGGTAATCTCTGATTGCTGTTGTTTTCCTTCATCGGAGAACATCTCCCTTTGTATATTCCACTAATGATAAAGACTGAGATAACGGATGACTGAATAATTGCGCTGTCATCAATGCGTGTTACCATTGTATGTAAAATGAATTCATTCCATTGCTCAAATTCATGCACAAGACCAAAGAGTAGTCTTTGGTTTATCCCGGTCGTAAATGCCCAATTATAGTAAAAATAGTGCTGTTTATATTATGGGTTTTTTTTACGTTTAAGCTGTATATGATCTTGAGCAGGATTTTTCAGTTAGGGTTGTTAGAATAAGCGTGGTGGAGGATTGTAATGACATGGTTACTCAACCTATTTCCTAAAAATAGCAGCTGAATTTCCTTCATATCATAGCCTACCACATTTTAGATAAGGGAATAAGGATTAGATAAATTTCATTTTGTAGTCCAAAACATGCCTCTGAAACGAAACAAGAGAACATGACAGGAGGGTCACGGCAGGAATGAATGTGGGTATAGATATCCTTCAACAGAGTTGTCCAAAGACTAAAAAAAATAATTGTAACAATATCTTCACAAATATCAATTATTGATTACCGTGTAGTAATCCTTATATGTCCCAATCGGTTGAACCCAAATTGCTACAGCTTACGGAGGATTACACGCATCTGACAGTTGAAAACGGAGGAAACGCCCTGTAATTAACGAGTGATTCATTCCCTTGCTATGCTGATTTATAAGTCGCTCAATCCACCTGACTGTAATATTGGACTCACCTGAAAAGTGCAGCTCTCGGCTGAAACACTACGTGTAATGAAGAAGTGTTTCGTCGTCAGACTGTACTAGTTTCAAATATCTCAACAGGAAGAGATCGTAAGAGGAAGTGAGATTGGCAGTGGGACCCACTGCAAGGAGCCCGTTATACGTATACCATCACCAAGTGTTTCACAGCCGTTAAGGGTCGTTGACATCTTACATTTGCACGACTTCGAGCAATATTCTATAAAGCGGCGCTCGGTTCTTGATCCAATTGATTTCTAAGTGAGTAAACAGGATCAACGTGAGACGAAGTATTTTCCCCAATACACCAAATGACTCGGTTCGGAAATCGAACCTATAACTTTACCACCGTGAATTCAACATAACCACTAAGCTACGAGACGTCATATACCCATGTACATATACACAGCATGAACACATAGCCTCTTGGTGCTATTTACCGCACAAGGATCCAAAGGATATGGAAATGCTTTGATAGTCAAACCGGTGGAATCCGCTCTGAGCACTCAGTTAATTTTGCATTGAGAATACCTACATCCTCAGACAATTATTATAGACCATTCTAGATGGAACCATAATAGTCAGTAGAGTACTAATAGACGAAGAAACCGGATCTGTAAATCTACAGCACACTGGTAAAGTTAGTGAGACTAGCATGAAATTCGGAAATAGGCCACCGAAGGCTTGCAAATGATAAATAAGATGCGAACAGTTACGCGCCTGCGAACACGACCAGAAGAGAAAACAGATTACGGAAGTTGGTGACTTTCCCTCATATCATAGTTTGGGGGATACAGAATGGCATCTCTACAACACATTGGCAAAGTAAGAAAATCTGTCGAGGAAATTCATAGGAATCTTACCTACCCGAATGACTGACAGCGGTACAATGATAGCTTAACATGTAGGAAATTGTGGACACCACTGAAGGAACGGAAGTAAAACGGAAATTACGGTGCATTTGTTCTCACAATGACTTCACACCAAGTAACAACGCTACATTCACCTCTTCGTTTTTTACTTTCTTGCTCCTCACTTTTTCTTCCACCAAATCTTTTACTATTTATTTCTGTTGTTGCCCACAACACTGACTTGGGTGTCCTTAACAACATGGCCGTTATTATTCTAAGTACCTAGTTTTGTAATGTGTACACTTCTGGCATTATAATTCTACGTACCTGGGGTTATAACGATGTCTACTAACATTCTCTATTCGTCAGTCGTTGACTGAGCTTTCCTGAGCGTTCGTTAATTTCGTCCTAACAGTTATTCTTTTATTCTGCAATTTTTTTATTATTATTATTCCCTCTTCTACTTTCCTATTCTTTTGCTTTTCTTTACTCTTTTCCTTCTGTTGCTGCTACAACCACAAAACGCACAAATTTATACGTAAAAATATAAATACATATGATACGTACATACACACATACGTACATACAAGTATACACATATATATATATATTTATATATATATATACATACATACACACACACACACACACACACACACACACACACACACACACACACA
>NC_069000.1:43769281-43770633 GCF_001194135.2 Octopus bimaculoides
TTCAGCTTCAATAAAACACTATTTTTTACTCTATATTTTATATTCGAGCACTACTTCCTTCACTTTGCAACTAACATGTGTACACGCACACACACACACACACACACACACACACACACACACACACACACAGTTGAATATATGTATGCCTGTATGCATGTATCTATTTATCTATCTATCTATTTATCTATCTATCTGTCTGTCTATTTATGTATTTATCTTTATATATAAATTTATATAAATAAGGATCCGATTGTTATTTAAAATACCAATCATATCAAGTGGCCAGCATGGGAATAAAAAAACCTCATAAGTAATAATTATTATCTAAATTATAATTAAGGGTATCTAAAAGATACCACCATGCTAGAGATAGCAGTCAAAATTTGACTCTAAAACCACATAATGTATTCATACAGCCCCAGGAGAATATATACATACACACACAGACACATGCACACTCACACATACACGCACACAGACCTACATAGTCTACAGTGTCCTTTCATCAATTAAGGCGGTAGAGTATAATTTAAGGGAAATTTGGCTGCTATTTCTAATAGGACGGGTGACGGTGCTCAATCTTTTTTTTTAAAGGGAAAGTGAAATTGGTTGTTGTAGTTGTTGCAGTCGGTGTTTAGTTCCACATCGACTGTGATCGAATATAACGTTTGATAAAAAGTATTTTATTCGTATATATCTCTTCAGTAGTTCATGTATATCCATAAAAAGAAGCACATCCTAAAATAGAACAGTAATATATCTTTTAGGAAAGAAAAGACTTATGGCCGGTCATAGAGTGACCAATCGTTTTACACCTATATAGCGCTTAGCAATATACGTGATTCGTCGGACTCAAATGGCTGAATGCACATAACCTCTCTACAACTGAAGAAAGAAGTGCGAAAGTGTCGGTTTTGTAAAGGAAAAATCAATATCAGCGCTGCAGGCGGGACGAGGTTATCCCCCTTACGTCGACTCTGGCCTTGGTGACTATTCAACGAATAGGGTATTCCAAGTCTGAAGTAGAAAACGAGGGCGTTGACTGAATAGTTCTCTCCTGGATTTGAAAATGGTCCCTGTGTCAAGCGAGATTTTTAGGATTCTTGCCATTTCTGCCAAGCAGAGCTTATATCGGTTGTTGCTGTTTATATAAGTCCCCTGCTTATATATACATACATGCACACACACAAACACACACACATACACACACACACACACACACACACACATATATATATATATATATATATATATATATATAGAGAGAGAGAGAGAGAGATATGCATACATACAGTTTCCGTCTACCAAATGCACTCACAAAAGCTTTGGTCAGCCAGAAGCTATGGCAG
>NC_069000.1:43771005-43775196 GCF_001194135.2 Octopus bimaculoides
TATATATATATATATATATATATATGGTGGTTGAGGTGGTTGCACTCATGATTGCGAGATCGTGGGTTCGATTCCCAGACTGGGCGTTGCGTTGTGTTCTTGAGCAAAGCGCTTCATTTCACGTTGCTCTGTGATCATTTCGACATCTGACATGTGGCACCCGTTGCACCTGTACAGAGAGACAGACAGACAGAAAGATAGATAGATAGATAAATAGATAAGTAGGGAGGTAGGTAGGTAGGTAGGTAGTAAATTAGCATAAAATCATGTGGTAATTACAAGATACGCCGTGCTCGGGTCGAATAAAATATTGTAGATGGGGCATGGAAGCAGTGTTGCTGGTAGACAAATGTTTACGTCCTTTCAAATGAGAAATATTACCCCTGTACAAAGGTTGTATTCACTGTCGTTTGTCGTTGAGAAGAATTCCTGCTTTATGCAATAGGTTTCAATAAATAGCAAATCCATTTCAAAGCGCCCTCTGTCGGAAACGGTGAATCCATGTCTCGTTTCTTGGCTATCATAAGTATCGTGTATCGCAAGGGAAACAAACCTGAAATACATGTGGAAACCTTCGTTCTCTTAAAGCAAACCAGTGTCACAACATGAGCTTGTTAAGTGAAAAGGAATGCGGTTTCCAAATAGGGTACCGACGTCGTCGAAAGACTGACTGATAGCTTGCTTTGGACGGAACAGTTGCCGCACCCTATGGCATCAGCATGGTAATACTTAAGGTTTGGCGATGTGGTGCCTTGTTACAAAACCTTCAAGAGGAAAATTGCGAGACAGGGTACCTACGATGGGAATCTCCACGTTACATTACTTTTGAGAGTTAGCGCAGTTTGCAGAACCGTTTGGGGGATTGTGTTGGAATTTACTTCGAGTAAATGTTGTTGGATGGTATCTTTTAACTTTTATCAAAGTAATGAAAATTGTAAGAAATAATACAAGTCAACGTTTTCTACTGTTATCTTGTATTTCAATATTCCGGACCCCTTCAGTAGTGTTCGTATATACAATAGAAAATGGGGGAGTCGAGTCATAAATGCTATTTCTCTAAAGATTTCCTGAAGAAGAGCTTCTAGCCCCAAAATATCAACATACAGGACAAAAGTACAAACCATCGTCTTGTATTATTTCTTATAATTTGCATTACTTTGGTTCTATAAAGAAAATTATAGACGTATATCAAACAACGCTGCTTCATGCAAATTATACTTGTATATATGTATATATATGTATACTTGTATATATGTATATATGTATATATGTATATATGTATGTGTGTGGATGTATGTATATACACACGCAATAATAAATAGGAGGAAATTATTCAGTTTCCTTATGCGACCAAATTGAAGAAATGAAATTATATCCTGATTGTTATTAATAACTAACGAATATAATTAAGGACTATAATATGTTTAAGAAATACTGAATAATAAATACAATGAAGGAGAACCGGATATTCAAAATATTGAACATTTATCATTTTTTATTGTTGATACGATAATAATATGAATGATGATGATGATGATGATGATGATGATGATATTTATAAGAATAATGATAATGATAATAATAATAATAATGTTAATGCGAATGATAAACATAATAATAATAATAATAATAATAATAATAATAATAATAATAATAATAATAATAATAATAATAATAATAATAATAATAACAACAACAACAACAACAATCATATTAATGATAATTATAATGTTAATAATAATGATAAAAATGATAGTAATAATTTCAGTTGATTGTTATCATCAAAATCGTCATTATCATCACCCTTGTTATCATCGTTGTTACTATTATTATCATCATCATTATTATTATTATTATTATTATTATTATTATTATTATTATTATTATTAATAATAATAATAATAATAATAATAATAATAATAATAATAATAATAATAATAATATTTTATTGAGAATTTTTTTTCATAAGCAAAAGATTATTTAATAATCGTTTTTTTTTTTTTAGTATTGTTTAAAATAATCACCTATTGACGATTAATAAATACTGTTAATTAAATACAAATTCTTTCATTGAGTTCATAACTATCGATTTTTAACTATATTAGCACATGATCATCATGTGAATATATTGATTGTTACATTTTACCAATAACAACTGAGGAATTACGTCAGGATAAGAACGAAGTTACATATTCTTCTATTCTTTTATTTGTTTCTGTCATTTGACTGCGGCCGTGCTGGAGCACCGCCTTGAACAATTCGACCACGAGACTTATTTCTTAAGCTTAATCTTAATACTTATTCTATCGGTCTCTTTTGCCGAACCGCACACGAGGACTTAAGCACACCAACTCCGTTTGCCAAGCAGTGATGGGGAATAAGCACAGACACAAAGTACTCGTGTATATCTATTTATCTATATTGCTGTCTGTCTGTCTATCTATCTATCTATCTATCTATTTGTATATCTATCTATCTATCTATCTATCTGTATATCTATATGTTCATATATATGTGTGTATATATGTATGTATGTATGTATGTATGTATGCATGCATGTATATAATTGTGTGTCTATGTTTATCCTCCCACCGTCGCTTGACAGACGATGTCAGTGTGTTAACTTAGCGGTTCGGCAAAAAAAGTCCGATAGAAAAACTGACTGATTGAACGGCTGAATCGTTAACCAAACAACTGATTTGTTAATTGATTAAATATAAACTAATTGACTAATAATAATACTAGAAGACATGAAATAGAACCAGCGTATGTATTCACTATTGGTATAATGACCCTCCCGATATACAGCAAAATCTGTTTCAGCACACAAGTTCACATCAAGAGTCTTGTAAACCAAATACCGAAACGAAACACGCGCACGCGAACGAGCAGGGGGGTGAAATGAAGGACAGAGAGAAATAGATGGATAGGAATGTTTATGAACCAGACTCCTTATGACAGTGCTACCACTAGTTATTTATATTCGAGAGCAATGCTCACTTACACATATATTCACTGTAAGCTCCAATTCCACAACACTTTCAAAGCAGTTATGTGATAATCTGGAGCTGTTTTCCGAAGTTATTTCTCTGTATATCGTCTCCCATTGTCCATTTTATTAACCGTTTGTTTTTTTTTTACTCTCTATAATATAATCGAAGCTTATTTTCCTAATCTCTGATATATTTTGCATTCAGCGCTCGTATCTATTGCATAATCATTGGTTGGTTCAATAATTGTCCAATATCCGCTTTTTCATTTCGCCATTCATATCCTGTTTTCCTAAATTTCTTGATGGTTAAAATTCATAAATATTTATTCTGTATCCAAACTTGCTCAAGCTATTTTTTTTATATACTCATTGGTTCTTCTGTATTGTCAATAACCAGCTTTACTGTTTGTCTATATATCTTTTACCATATTATTTTATTCTCAATACTGTTTTACTGGAATATTTTAAACTTTATATTGTTTCCCAGTAGATATTTCAGCAATCGCCTTCTTTCTGTATGTCTTATGCAAAATTGCTTCCTGTTTTCAAGCTGTTACATGTTTTGCTACCGCTCTATATTTGTTTATCATTAGTCGGCACAGTAATTGTTTCATAATTTGATTCTTGGTTACCATTTTTATGCCAAGCTTCATTAGATTTCTCTTTGTGGCTGCATCACAAATATTAATCTTCTCTAACGTCCTCCAACCAGTGTTTTTTTTTTATACGTATTCATTAAGGATTATGCTTTTATATACATATGTACATATATTTTTATATACATACTTAGGCGCAGGAGTGGCTGTGTGGTAAGTAGCTTGCTTCCCAACCACATAATTCCAGGTTCAGTCCCACTGCATGGCACCTTGGGCAAGTGTCTTCTACTATAGCTTCGGGCCGACCAAAGCCTTGTGAATGTATGTGTGTGTGTATGTTTGTCCCCAACCATAGCTTGACAACCGATGTTGATGTGTTTACGTCCCCGTAACCTAGCGGTTCGGCACAAGGAACCGATAGAGTAAATACTAAGCTTCTAAAGAATAAGTCCTGGGGTCAATTTGCTCGATTAAAGGCGTGCTTCAGCATGGCCGCAGTTAAATGAGTGAAACAAGTAAAAGAAGAAAAGAATAAAAGAATACATATTTGTGCGTGTGCATGTGTGTGTGTGTGTGTGTGTGTGTGTGTGTGTGTGTGTGTGT
>NC_069000.1:43776174-43776824 GCF_001194135.2 Octopus bimaculoides
GTACACATATCTATACATGTATATATATACATATATATATGTATGCATATATGTACACATATCTATACATGTATATATATACATATATATATATGCATATGTATATATATATATATATATGTATATATCTACAATATATACATAATATAAACACAAACCCAACCTACATAAAACAACATACTCATATATATATGCATGTATGTATATATATATATATATATATATAGATAGATAGATAGATAGATAGATAGATAGATAGATAGATAGATAGATAGATAGATATAGATATAGATATATATGTGTGTGTGTGTGTGTGTGTGTACTGTTTGTTATATATGTTAACGCCCAGTGTAGGCAAGGGACATCACTCTGTATGCACAATAGGAAAGAAATTTCTGGATATTTATGGAAAGTATGATGAAAGATATGAGTCATTGGTATTTTATATGTGTGCTCACACACATATACACGCAACCACGCCCACGCACACGAAATCACACGCACTCACAGATATGCAACACACATACGTATATCCGTTTAGATACCAATGCATACACACACAAACACACACACATATATGTGTGTGTATACATACATACATACACACACACACACACACACATATATATATATATATATATATATATATA
>NC_069000.1:43778985-43780032 GCF_001194135.2 Octopus bimaculoides
TATATATATACACACACATATCAAAATATTTATATACGTGACCAGCCGCATGTATGTATATCCTTGGTTTCTATTTTTATCGAGCAGTTGACTTTCTCGTCATAATTAGTCGGTGAGGAGGGGGAATGGGGAAGAGGTGGTGAAGAATAGTAGTAGTAGTAGTAGTAGTAGTAGTAGTAGCAGGAGGAGGATGAGGGACAGCGCCCATTTTCGGTGGTTCTTTTGAAGCTGATGAGATTGACAGGGATTTATCTACAGATTAAGTTACTCCTCCGTAGCCAGCCGACGTCTTCAGGAAAAACAACAGAGGCAGGAAGTGAATTCCAGAGTATTCGTTGCATCCCTGGAGAGAATTGATTACATAATGGTATTTTTGGTGTGATCTGCTGTGCTTAAGACAAAGGAGTGGTGAGATGACGTGGCTCTCAATAAATAGATCTAAGAAAAGAAGAAACGAGTACGAGTCTCCTGGCCATCCCTGGAGGTAGTGCTTCGGCTGTTCGCTCAGTGTAGAGATTATGTTTCTTCTCTTTTCTTTTCTGTTTTTTTTTTTATCATATATTGATAATCCATCCAACGGCCTTCCATACAATTCTCCTGTTGTCGTGTGTATCCCGCTGATTCTTTTGTTTACAGTTGGCGATATCACGATGTATATATCTATAAATCTGTGAGTGTTTGTGTGCTGTGTGTGTGTGTGTGTGTCGTGTGCGTGTGTCTGTGTGTGTTTGTGTGTGTTTGAGTGTGAATATGTTTGTGTGTATTATTAGTAGCAATCGACAGAAGTTACTGAATAATTATATAATTATGGATACGTATCTGTAAGTATGCATGTATATATATATATATATATATATATATATATATATATTCGCCATGATAGATCGCTGACCACTACATTTATATTTTTTTTCTCCTTGTTTCTTTCTGTGTTCCTTTCAGTTGAAGAGCGTAGGTTCGAAACGTCAAAGACTTTCTCTATTCCCGAGCGTTAAACTAATACATCCATTTGTTGTTTACACCACCTGTCTTCGTCTGTTGTTTTTT
>NC_069000.1:43780204-43782196 GCF_001194135.2 Octopus bimaculoides
AATAATAATAATAATAATAATAATAATAATAATAATAATAATAATAATACAAATGATATATGAGCATATGCATGTATACATACATATATATACATCTACATGTATATATAGATGCATATCCGGGTACAGGACGTCAAAAAACGTGGACAAAAAAAGGAACGGGAACATAAACAAAGCACAAAAATCGGACTATTTTTACGGACAACAGAATGAATACCTAGGAAAACAGAGAAGCCATTTAAGTTGTGTTGCTAATTCACCGACCAAGTTGTGTTGCTTAATTCGTCCTTAGTCGAAAGACATCGGTTCTTACGTCCCGTTATTATTCCTACTGTATTTGTGTAACATTGTTCGTTTCTGTTTTTTCGTCCTTGTTTTTGTATACATTCGCTGCTATCTTCCAAGGAATCTAATGCTCTTAGCTTAGTCTTTCCTTGGGACTGGCCAGATTGGAGCAATATCGAGAATAACTAGCCGAATAACCAGCCGAAGTCTCGACGGTGTGTTATGGATTATTATAGTAATATACATTGTTGACAATGAAAGAAAGAAAATGGAGAATTATGGATGTATGAATAATATATTGTATAATATAATGAGTTTGAAATTTTTTTTATAAAAACAATACAAATAAATTATAAATTATAAAGCTCTGAAAGAAATGACAGATGACAAAAACGTGCATATATTTTTCGATTCTTGCCTCTAGGGGATTCATAATTCTAAGCATTTGGGTAGGGGTCATATGCTAAGAATTTGTCGTCATTTTCAACTATATGGGGCGGAATCTCATCAGGGCTTTATGAGTTTATACTACAAAGGATGTAAACGAATTATATATACATACATACGCTAATTCAACGACTAAGTTGTGTTGCTTAATTAATCGTATAACTTAATTACGCGCGCATGATTGATATCGACGATGGTTCATTGAATTGTCGTCATGTTAATGATCGTTAAACTCTTTATTGTTTTAGAATGAATATCTTGAACGGTAGACGATTATAGCTTACTGGCATGTATTGACCACCGAGTCTTTGCCAGGCATCTAGATCACGTTTAGCTGGATGTAGTCCAACACCTTATGCGTAAATAGCTACTAAATCCGTCTCAAACGTGTGTCCTGTGTACAATTTCGGGTTTTAATCGAGCCTTGTAGGGCTCTGCACTTAACGACGGAGGAAGTTGTCGTAGCACACTACTTAATACTGAACATGTACTTTAATTCCGACCTTATTTGAGCTCTGAAGTCGCTTATATCAATGATCAAGTTTGAAAAGTTTTGATATCCCAACAGAAGAAGTCTTCTCTTTGGTCGTTTTTGTTTTTGTTTGCAATGTTATATTTCAGAAATTACCATGGTTGATTGTTTGAGGATTGCAGGGTCTTTATTGAATTAAGAAGGCAAACTTGACACTACAAAATTATAATTCGTTTCTTTTTTTTTTTTTTTGTTTTTTGAGGGTTTTAAAAAAATGTTGTTGTTTTTGTTTTGTTTGTATTATTTGTCTCCAAAGAGGCAACTGGTTCTAAATGCTGAGCAGAGCGTGACTTCCTCTTAATGATTCACGCAGTGTTCTTCGTTTGAACTGTTTGTACTCTTGCTGGTAGCTACAGCAGAGCAACAACATAGGGTGCGTGGGTTATAGGCTTCGGTTATGTGAGGAAACCAGGCTGAATAAAACAAACACGGAATTTAGTATTCCGTTTCGCTCTCTCTCTCTCTCTGCATTAAAACCACATTTGTTATAGGAGTGTCTCTGTGGTAAGTAGCTTGCTTACCAGCCACATGGTTCCGGGTTCATTGCCACTGCGTGGCACCTTGGGCAAGTGTCTTCTACTATAGCCTCGGGCCGACCAAAGCTTTGTGAGTGGATTTGGTAGACGGAAACTGAAAGAAGCCTGTCGTATGGATATATATATATATATATGTGTGGGGGGGTGTATGTATGTATGTGTGTGTGTGTTTGTGTGTCTGTTTTTTTGTCC
>NC_069000.1:43782206-43788391 GCF_001194135.2 Octopus bimaculoides
CCCCCCCAACATCGCTTGACAACCAATGGTGGTGTGTTTACGTCCCCATAACTTAGCGGTTCGGCAAAAGAGACCGATAGAATAAGTACTAGGCTTACAAAGAATAAGTCCTGGGGTCGATTTGCTCGACTAAAAGGCGGTGCCCCAGCATGGCCGCAGTCAAATGACTGAAACAAGTAAAAGAGTAAAAGAGTAAAAGAGTTAAGAGTAAACCATCGACCTAGAGACTATCGTACCTCACGTTTTTGCCAGAGCACCAGACCGATTGTGAATTTGTTCGCTAGTCTGCTGTTGAAACGTTCGCATTGCTAATATCCACGAAAAATTTAATAGATTCCATTCCCAAATCTCAAGAAATGGTTATATATATTATAATTATATGAATTAAAATGGATATATCAATTGCGATGGCAATATAAATTTTAATGATGATATAAAATATTATGGTTAAATAAGTTAGAATCTTTATATAAACTATCGTGATTTTAGTTGTAATCTGAATTGTCAAACCTATTTGCATGCACCTTCAGAGTTGTGGAGTAAAAAAGTCAGTGATTTAACTTAATATTTACGCGCTATTATTTATTGCTGATTCTGCTTCGAGATTCAACATTCCAAAAAAAAAATTGATAGTTTTTTCCCGTTCTCTCGAAAGTTCCGAAATTCCTATGTTACCAATATCTGTGCGCGCGTGTGTGTGTATGTGTGTGTGTTACTCGTTTCAACCATGCGGCTGCGGTCATGCTGGAGCACCACCATGGTCTTGCTGATTTCCTCAGTCTGGGTGTATCACGTCACCACTGCTCTATGTGCCTTTGTCCCAGCTGTTGGTCCATTTGGTGTATAAGTGAGATTGATTCTGCTGCCATCGTCTGCACTTCATGTCGTGCTGTTGTTTCATCTGGTATTGTGGAGAGGAGGATGTCTAGTTCCTTTTTGAAGACATCTACGTCCACCTTGTGCAGATTTCTTATCTTTTGTGCCAGGGCATTTAAAAACTATATTTGTGTTTCTATATGCATGTGTGTGTGCATGTGTGTACGATATGCACATACATACATATATTTGTATATATATATACATATATAAATTTATACATGTGTCTGTGTTTGTGTGTGTATGTGTGTTTGTATACATTGCTTCGCCTATATACGCATGTTCAAAAACTTCCCCGAGGACACAACTAGCATAACAATTAAAAATGTTAATATATTTTCTCGATAACAATAACTATAAAATAGCAAGAACAAGAACAGCAATTATAATAAGATGAATGCCAATCTCAAACAAGATCAAAATACAATAAACTGAAAAAAATATTTGATTAAATACAGCTAACTAGCTATCTGCGTTAAACATAAAAAAGCAATATATTTCATTCAATTAAATGGGTTTAAACAAAATGGCGTCGTCGAAATTTGTTGTTGTTCCGTTGTAAAGAAGTTTATGTGTTTGTGTTTGCAGAGTGAAGGTGGTGGGGTTAGAAATACAATTTAATGGCGGCCATCTTTAATTTAGTAAACTCATCATTGTAGTGTTAGTCGCGGCGTCGTACAAGGTTGGGGGAAAAAAGTGGGGCGGGAATGGGTGAAATGGAAAATGAAGAGGTGGGTAAGATAATTATGGGCGGGAGGGAAGATGTAGAAGCGGGAAATGTGTATGTCTAGCGTGTGTTATGTGTATATGTACATTCATGCATACAGCTATACACACACAAACATATGTACGTAACTTTATATGCATATATATGTGTGTGTTTGTGTGTGTGTGTGTGTGTGTGTGTGTGTGTGTGTGTGTGTGCAAGCGTGTGTAAGTCTGTTTGTGAGTGCGTGCTTGTAGCTAGTATGCATATACATGTCTACAATGTACTTATATATATAAATATAGATAGATAGATAGATAGATAGATAGATAGATAGATAGATAGATAGATAGAGAGGCAGGCAGGTAGATGGATATATATATATATATATATATATATATATATATATATATATATATATATATATATATATATATATATATATATATATATATATATATACATACATGCATACATACATACATGCATACATACATTCACATATATGTGTTTACGTGTGTGTATGTGTGTTTCTATGTGTTTTTATAGGTATTGTTTATATGAGAGGAAACAAGGATGTTAACAGAGAAGAAAAAGTTTCAGAGAGAGTACGAGTATTGTAGATGGAGGAAGGAAGTAGGAGGAGTTTGAATAGAAAGAAGAGAAAATGAATGAGACGAAAAGAAAACTTTTTGAATGAAAGAACGAGTGGAAATTTTGTTTGGAAAAGTAAACGCGTATACCGAAATATATATATATATATAGTGCTTATAATAGCGAGAATAGTGAGAAATAAATATGTATGTATGTATATATATAGAGAGAGAGTGGGGAGAGAAACAGCCAGAGAAGAAAAGATACATACAGAGAGAGGGCGACAAACAGGAGAGACATACAGAGAGAGCAACATAACAAGCAGAGAAAAAAGATATATATATGTACATATATATACATATATAGAGAGAGAGTGAGAGAGAGAAAGAGAGACTGACAAGATGAGAAAGTAAGAGAGACATGTAGCGAGAGAGACAGAGAGGTATAGAGCGAGGGATTAAAATTTATAGAGAGTCAGAGAGTACAACGGAGACGAAAACGGGGAGAGGTAGAGAGAGAGTAAAGGAAAAGCAACACAGAGAGAAAACGCCGTAGGAAAAAAATATTTATAAAATGGAAGCGAAGAAGAAAGAGAAAGAGAGGGCGAACTATTGAAAGAATAATTGACTTCGTCTATATAAAATGGAAAAAAAATATGGTGGCTTTCAGTTTGTTTGTTTTTGTTTTGCTTGTTGTTGTTTTTTTTTGTGCTAATGACATCAAGAGTTTTTGTCTTTTGTTTTAAATGATTTAATTATTTTAGTTCATTTGTTGCTATCACAGAATGGGGGAAAATATTTGTTTACTTCGTACATTTGCCGTCTTGGAAATTAGCTGTCATTTATTTTGATATAATAGTAGCGACGATGATGATGATGATGATGATGATGATGATGATGATGACGATGATGATGACGATGACGACGACGACGATGACGATGATGATGATGACGATGATGATGATGATGGTGGCGGTAGTGGTGGTGGTGGGGGATGATGATGATGATGATGATGATGAGGAGGAGGAGGAGGAGGAGGCAGATGGTGATGAAGATGACGGTGGTGTAGGAGGATAGGTAGGGGTGGATAGCTGGTTTTGGGGGCGATAGTGGTGGTGGTGATATTAACAGTAACAGTAGTAGAAGTGGTAAGGTGGTGGTGGTCGTCGTGTTGGTAGTGGTGGCAGTGGTGGTAGTAGTAGTGGTAGTAGTAGTAGTAGTAGTAGTAGTAGTAGTAGTAGTAGTAGTAGTAGTAGTCCTACTAAAGACACAAGGTCTGAAATTTGGTAGGAGGAGGTAAGTCAATTACGTCGACCCCAGTGTTTGACTGGTACTTATTTTATCGATCCCGAATGGATGAATGGCAAAGTCGACCTCGGACTTTGCCCTTCATTCTTTCAGAGTCGATAAATCAAGTACCAGTTGAATAATAGTAATAAATGTTTTGATGCAGTATCAGGCACTGGCTCTCATGCCTTCTGATCTTAACTGACTGGAAGTGTTAGTATCTACATATATTGCCATGGTATATTCTGCCCGCGCGCGCGTGCGCGTATTTATCTCGGCAAAACAAAATGTTATGTACCTTCCGATTCCAAGTCAATGTGATCTATAATGGGTATTGTATGTGTTTGGTGATTTATTGGTTGGTTTTGGAAGACTAAAACGGAAATTCACTCACCAAATTCACTTACAAGGGCTTGGTCGGCCCGAGGTTATAGTAGAAGACACTTGCCCAAGGTGCCACGTAGTGGGACTGAACCTGGAACCATGTGGTTGGTTAGCAAGCTATTTACCACACAGGCACTCCTGCGCCTAATAATAATAATAATAATAATGATAATAATAATAACGAAAAATACCTTAGGAATGAGAACCCACGTCCGAAATTTCCCCCAAGACACCTGATGAAGGCTGGAGGGTATATCAGCCGAAATGTTGTGTTAACAACAAACAAGATGAGGACAAACATCTGTCAAATATAAATAATGTAAAAATGTGCTGATCAAACATATTTATTTAGTATCAAAAGTATGTTGCATCGAATTGTATTTAAATAAATCTAACATTTCCTACCTCTTATCACAAAAATCAATATCGATCAATATTTTACCTCACAGAAAGAGTTCTGTTGAAGCGTATTTAATTTGTTTTGTCTACAGTAGGACAGATTGAACTCGGACCTCCACATTCTTAGGACTAAGATACCAAGATACGTCTTTCGGATGCTCATGGATACATCGTCAGTAATATTTCTGTGCTCTCATGAGTTTTCGGGTTTTCCAGATTTAGATATTCTCTACGTTAACCCAGCCAGGTTTGACTAAATTCCAACTTGCATCACCATATTGCAACAATCCATCGACTTAAACCTTTTTATCCAAACCCATCTAGTGATCCTCTCAACAGCTTTAGAAATAGAATTTATCCTCCCCCTTTTCATTTCACCGGTAACTCCAAGCCCAGTCAAAGCTTTACAGAATGAACCCCCAACAAAAACACGGATGCCCACTTCAGTTGCCTTGCAACGTGCCTGTTAGCCCTGGTTTCTACATTAATCCGTATATACCTATATATGGTTAGGCTTTCTGCGTTCTCAACGAGGCGGCCGGGTTTCGGTTCCTAGCTTGGGGAAAGTATTTTCTTTTCCCCGGCGGAGCCTAGCATGGCAGCAGTGAAATGATTGAAACAAGAGAAAAGATTAAAGAAAGTATATATATATATATATATATATATATACGACGAGTGTCTCAGTTTCCGTCTACCAAATCCACTCACAAGGCTTTGGTCGGCACGAGACTATAGTAGAAGACACTTACCCAAGGTGCCTCGCAGTGGGATTGAACTCGGAATCACGTGGCTGGCCAGCAAGTTTCTTACCACACACCCACACCTATACATGAATAGTAAATTTGTACTCAACAAAAATATCAAATAATCTATCGGATGAATGTTAAAAAAGCTTTTTTATTAAACTGAACATAAAAACAAGCATTAACACAAATGTGTGTGTGTGCGTATGTGTGTGTCCCCGTATTGTTATACACTGATTTCTTCGTATGCATGTAGCTGTGTGTCCGTATATCTACGTGTTTGTATTTATGAATGTGTCACAGTTTTTATGCCGTTATTGTCAGTGTACGGGTGTATGCCTTTGTATGTATCTGTAAAGTCAGTTTGAGTGTATGCCAAAATGTGCATCTATGTGACTTTTGCACCATGGATATATCAGTGTGTATGTATATGAGTATGTATCAGTGTATACACCTGCGTTTCTCTCGCTGTGTGTATGTTTCCATGTGAGTCCGCACAAATCTAGCTATACATGTGTGTAACGTTCAATGAATTCGTTTATTTGTGTACCGCTCTGTGTATCTGTTTATAGAAATATGTCTGTCATTGTATATGCGTGTGTGTATTTATCGCTGGGTATACGTCTATACATTTGTATGTGTGTGTGTGTGTGTGTTTGTGTGTGCGTGTGTGTAAGTATGAACACATGTATATATGCGCATGTGTGTCAGAAACATATTCAATGCATGGGTATCTTTCTCTATTTCTGTATGAAAGCTTATTTATAAATCAACAATGTACAAATGGCCGCCGCTATATCATGCGCATGCGCCTCACTGATTCTTGTGTATGCATCAAACGACAAAAATAACAAGCGATATTCTTTCGGTTACAGTTATTTGGTGTACACAGCATGCAAATAAACAACACATTCAGACTAGTGAGTTCAAAAGTAGAGTTTGCGTGAAAGGTGGGGGAGTGAGGACGGCTGAGGGAGCCGCATTGTTTTACCCGCCAACCACGGCCATCCCTCCTCATTGTCCGCACTATTCTTTATCTTCTTTATCATCGTCCACAGTGTTTACCATTTTGCAACGAAAATTCACACATCAACATTTTCATTATAATTAAATTTACATTATCATGTGAAAATCTCAATCGATTTTATTAATAATTTTCGTCGCCATTTCCACAGACATACGCAGATATATATATAT
>NC_069000.1:43793375-43794542 GCF_001194135.2 Octopus bimaculoides
ATGGTGGCGGTGGTGGTGGTGGTGGTGTTGATGGTGGCGGTGGTGGTGGTGGTGGTGGTACTGTCGGTTTGTGGTATTACTGTTGGTGTTGGTGGGAGTATCGTTGCTTGCGTTATCGATGTTGTTGTTGGTGTTGTTGTTGTAGACAGACAGACAGACAGACAGACAGACAGATAGATAGATAGATAGATAGATAGATAGATAGATAGATAGAGAGAGAGAGAGATATTTGGATAGATAGAAATGGTTATACTTCTGCACTACACAAAATATTGTAAGGATTTTTTTATGCAGCTCCTAATAATATTTCACATAAATCTTAACAAAAATATCTCATATGGATCCCTCTCCCCGCTACTCTCATATAAACCTTACGAATCATTGGTTTACACGATGTCTCGACCTGTTTAAAAGCTGCAGCTAAATGACTCTCTAATCATGCTTTAAAAGCTTCAAAGGGAAAATAAACAAGAAAACGGACGTTTTGGATAATATCGGCGTAATTGAACGAACCACGGACTGGTCACTTTTCATCACGCGTTTCCTTGACCAGAATTGACCCGGAGCTAAACAACAGTAACAACAACAACAACAACAACGTTGACTGATACATATTACATTCCACTGACCCTGGAGGAGAAGAAAGGAAACTTCGACGCAGACAGTCAAGTGAACCCAAGAGTTTTAAAAAATGAAAGGATGCCGCTTAAAGTATCACAATGCGTTTTGACCGCAGTTCTAACGATGCCGCCATTTACTGACCTCTGAATAGAAATGACATTACTAAGAATCTATGACTGAATTTTTAGTATAGGATAAACTAGTTATTGTATAAGTTGATAATAACCAGGCACCTTGTAGTTCAATCTGTCTTTCATCGTCTCACTTAACACGATAAGAGTAGAATGTGATATGACAGACGAAAACTGATAGCGTTTTTCAAATCAGAATCGCAGAAATTCAGAACAATAGGTGTCTTGTAGTTTTGTCAGCAAAATACAAGCTAAGTTAACTCTTAAGTTTGTTGTGGTGTGTGTCTGGTGTATGTATATATGTGTATGTATATATGTAAGGTAGATCAATATGCGTGAATGGGTGTCTTTCTCTCTCTGTGTGTATATATATATATATATATTTATATATATATATATATATATATATATATAT
>NC_069000.1:43794928-43797687 GCF_001194135.2 Octopus bimaculoides
ATATATATATATATATATATATATATATATATACATACATACGTATAAGCATTAATACGTGTGCATGTGCGTGTGTATGCATATATGTATATGAGTATTTTCAAATTGATGAGTGTTTGTGCATGTGTTTGCGCGCGCGCGTGTATGTGTGTGCGTGTGCACAAATGCGTAAATGAATAAACGAATGCATATACATGTACAGAACTGTATGCAATTAACATTATCTAATAATTAAATTATTCGCAATTTTTCCCAAAAATCTACTCCGATATTTAATTAACGGTATGTAATAACTATAATAAACACATTTATGTGAAATAAATAGGTAATTAAGTTATTTTAGCGCTAGAACAGTATGATGGCGAGACTAATTTGAAAAGACAGTATAGGTGGATGTTGGCAGTGTAAGAGATGAGGCATAATTGATTCTATGGGGCAGTGAGCTGGCAGAATCGTTAACACGCCCGGGCGAGATGCTTAACGACATTTCGCCTCTCTTTACATTCTGAATTCTAATTCCGCCAAGATCGACTTTGCCTTTTATCTTATGGGGGTTGATAAAATAATGGGATAACCAAAAGAAGGCAGTGCTTCCCTCTTGAGAGCAGTGGAAAGGTTGAAAAAAAGTGAGGCGATCATGGGGTGGCCAAAAGAAGGCAAAGGGTGTAAAGGCAACAATATAATGAGTTAAGTAGGTTAACTTCTATGAGTGAAATACAGTTGTTTTGAATTTGCTACGGAAAGTGGTCTATGTGTGTGGTGGTGAATGGGGGAGAGGCGCTAGAAATGTGGCCTGGGGTGCCAAGGGGGCGGCGGCCCGAAAGTGTTTGGGATCCACTCTTTTCATCATTTCAGCGTCGATAATATTTGTTCTGGCACTCCGCATTCGGAGTTCAATTCCCATCGAGAACCACTCAGCCTTTCATCCTGTGCGGTTTGAATAAAAGAGGAAGAAAATACTTTAATGCAACAATCGCGCACCAAGGCAGCAATCAGTGCGTCCATAAAGAATACAGTGACGTGCTGTTACAGCGCATGCATCCATACTACTGCTGCTACTACTACTGCTGTTGCTGCTGCTACAACTACCACTACTACTACTACCATTACTACAACTAGTGCTACTACATGTGTGTGTATGTGTGAGTGTGCGTGTGTTTGTGTGCACTGGGTCAAGGGTGTGGGGAAGCAGACAGTGGGAGGTGTGGATCTGTTGCTGCTTGTCACTACATAGGAACCTAAAAATAATTAGAGAAGGTTTGGTATCTGCTACGAAATCCTTCTCGCTCGTGAGTGATGGCTGATTTTATTTTTGTGGTTGCTTTAGTTATTCATTTATTCATTTCGCTTGTTTGTTTGCATTTTTCTTCCTTTTACCTTTTCTTCTTTCGTTTTTTTTTTTCTTTTTTTTTTTTTTTTGTAATGTGATGAGCTTAAAGAAAACAGCAGGATAGGTTTACAACTAAATGTAAAGTGGAATGTTTTTGACCTTTGCAAGCTTCATCTAGCTATCTATGTATCACTCATTTGCTCTCTTACCCCACCTCTCTCTCCCTCTCTCTCTCTCTCTCTCTCTCTCTCTCTCTCTCTCTCTCTCTCTCTCTCTCTCTCTCTCTCTCTCTGTATGTATATACATGTGTGTGTGTATGTGTGTGAGTGTGTGTATGTGTGCGTGTGAGTGGATGCGAGTGTATACAAGACAGAGATATACAAATAAATATATAGGCAGAGAGGTAGACAAACAGATAGCTAGAAACGTGTTAAAAACGTTTGGATTAATAACACAAGAAGATGGGTACGGTATGCATTACATAGGATGCGTACACACACGTACACACACATACATACACACGCACAAACGCACATACAGACACACACTGCACACAAAGCACACACACAAACAACATATACATACACGCACACACAAACATACTTCAAACACCAGTTAAACACCTTTCTACTGACCATTCTCCTACGCACATGTGAAAGGAGACACACAACCGCTACTCCTACCAAAATTCTTACTATAAATTCTTCCTACGACCTTAAGCGACCCTAAGTTCAACCACACACATACAGAAGCACTCACAACCACACAAACACACACATACACACACACACACATCCTTCTCTTGCACTCTCCTGTCTTAGAAAGAACTTTTTCTTCACCCATTCCTTCCGGTCATTTCAATATGTGACCGCGTGTGTATCATTGGCGATTTTCCTTCTCCGTCTTCCCTTCTTTTTATATATGTGTGTTTGTGTGTATGTGTTTGTCCCCCCCCCCCCCATCATCGCTTGACAACCGATGTTGGTGTCTTCACGTCCCTGTAACCTAGTGGTTCGGCAAAAGAGACTGAAAGAATGACTACTAGGCTAACGTAGAATAAGTCCTGGGGTCGATTTATTCGACTAAAGGAGGTGCTCCAGCATGGCCGCAGTCAAATGACTGAAACAAATAAGAGAATACACACACACACACACACACATATATGTATGTATACATTTATATACATACATACATATATATATATATGTACATATATATATATATACATATATATATATATACATATATATATATATATATATAAAGTGTAGTATATTGCCACTTAAGTGTGGCTGACCCCTAGGGGTGGATGTTACTGTTGCTTTTAGCCCCAGGAGGACATCTCCTCCAGCTGGCTTATCGACACACGACTGTGTCCTGTTTGCCAAGGGAGTTATCCCTCTCACCACGGCCAGCAGCACGAACGTAT
>NC_069000.1:43798565-43799385 GCF_001194135.2 Octopus bimaculoides
ATATATATATATATATATATATATACAAGCATACATAGATACACATTTACATATGAATAAGCACACGCCCAAATACCCAACGGGCACTGACCTCTGACCCAGCTCAATGCCATTTCTGCATCCATTTTTACTGATGGTTTGACCTCTTGCCCCTCTCTCTCTCTCTCTCGTTGTTCATCAATCTGCTGCTACAGGACTTTAGCTGTCACATGATTCAAATATCGCTTGTCTGTTGCACACAAAAGATTGATTCTGTGTATCCGGATCACTTCTAGAATATAATTACAATATTGGCGGGTCCCAGACAAAGTAAAAATAACTTGCCAGCCAATAAATAGTCATACTTTATACGTTAGGGTTTTCTTCTTTGTTTTCTTTTTCTTTTCTTTTATATTTGATCTTCTTTGGGCGTGGGTGGACGGTCGTATTCTTGTCTTGAGTGTTTCTTTAAAGAATAGCGTGCATCCATCCATGCATGTATGTATGTATGTTTGTATGTATGTATGTATGTATGTATGTATGTATGTTATGTATGTATGCCTGTTTGCACAATACTCCTTATGAACTATCCGTATGTAAATGTAACTAAACATATCGGCATACAAATAGATAGAGAGAGAGGGGGAGAATGAGGGAGACAGATAGAGAGAGAGAGAAACAGAGACAGATAGATAGATAGATAGATAGATAGATAGATAGATAGATAGATAGATAGATAGATAGACAAACAGACAGACAGACAGACAGATAGATAGATAGATAGATAGATAGATAGATAGATAGATAGATAGATAGATAGATAGATAGACAAACAGACAGA
>NC_069000.1:43800232-43800740 GCF_001194135.2 Octopus bimaculoides
ATATATATATATATATATAACTATGTATATATATATATGTATGTGTGTGTGGGTGGCTGTGTGCATAAGAAATACAGTATGAGTAAACGCTTGCATGGGTCCATATAGATGTGTGTGTGTGTCTCTGTGTGTGTATGTAGGAATTTTGATAAAAGACCATTCGAGTGATTTGAATAGATCAATATAATACCAGAGATTGTAATATCGAATTAAAAGGAAATGAAAATAAAAGCAACTTAAAAATACAATACAAAAGACCACAATACCTCTGACGATGAAGAAATGGTTGCGACTGTTTTGTCGTTGTGGAGGAATCTTGATGACAATGGTAAAGATGGTGTTTAATGACCCGCTACTGTATGAAGTATTTGTCGTATACAATGAGGCTGTCATGTAACACCCTGTGTTTCTTCTGTATATATGCGTGCGTATGCGCGTGTGTGTATCTATATAGATATGCCCATATGTATGCGTGTGTGTGTGTATGTATATATATATATATATATAT
>NC_069000.1:43804357-43807530 GCF_001194135.2 Octopus bimaculoides
GGTGGCGGCAGTTGTGATGGTGGTGTCGGCGGCGGTAGTGGTGATGGTTGGCGGTGGTGCCGGTGGTGGTGGTGTCGGCCGTGGTGGTGGCTATGTTGGTGGTGGTGGGGGCGGTAGTTGTAGTGTTAATGCTGCTGTTATTTAGGCGAGAGCAGAGGCTGTAACCGAACCGATCTTTGATTAGAAGCCTTCTGCCTTTCCCTCTTTCCTTTTACTTGTTTCAGTCATTGGACTGCTGCCATGCTGGAGCATCAACTTAAAGGGTTTAGTCGAACAAATCAACCCCAGTACATATTTTAAAATCCGGTACATTTCTTTTCGTATCTTTCGACGGACCGCTAAGCTGCAGGGATGTAAACAAGCTAACACCGTTTGTCAATCTACCGTAAAACATTTTAGCTATTTTTTACTTGGTCCTAAATCTACATTTCACTCCCTGACACACCATTTAGAAACTTCATTCGTTTCTTTTTTTAATTATTATCTTTATTTTTCTTAGGGCGTTTGGTCTCATGGGGCCGCTTTCCCGATTTCCATAGCGTGTCAGTGACCAAAATCACAATATTACCCTTGAAGGGAGACATTGTCCGTTGCAGGGTTCAAGGTCATATATTTTGAGGGGAGGGGACAATTTGGTTACAGTGATCCCAGTGTTTAACCAGTAATTTTTTTATTAACCCCGAAATGAGGGAAGTCACAGTTAGCCTCCATAGAATTTGAACTGAGAGCGTAAACCACCGGAACACAGGCCCCTAAGTATCTTGTCCGACCTATTAACGATTCTGCCATCTCGCCACCTTCATTGGTTTCTAAAGCCAGTAAGTTCATTCCTTAAAGGAACTAACACCAACCCTATTCTTTTCATAATCATCCCCTTCATGCATGGTCCCTCTGCATACTGTTGACAGCCTGGCCTGCTTCTCTGTTAGTCTCTGTCTTGTACTGCGTCATTGGATACTTCCAGCTGAGAGTCGTTTTTTTTAAACAGACTATGGGAACTTCTGGAAGTTCACTCATTCTACAAATACTCCCTAATTTCTTCAAAGAGCTTTTCTAATGTTACTTCACACATGTAAACTGAAACCCGAGAGAAACTGTCTTCGACGAAATGTCACCGTGTAAATGGGATTTAATGGAATGGTTTACTTCCTTCTGCTTCCACCGACAAATACCTTCAAGTTTGTTTACAATTTGTAAGTGCTAATATTAATCCTTCTTTAAGTACCAGATAGATTTGTATAGTGAAGTAGTAAAACTTCTCACTGATTATACATATGTTCTGAGAATCGTTTTTAAAGCGATTAAGTCTTATCTAGAGGTATGGTTTCTCTTTTATCTGCAAAGAAAGTCTTAGAAAAACACTAATACCTTAGAAATTCGCATGCCTTTGAAATGTCTGATATTACGAATTCTTGCGGTTATATGATAGAAACGCTTAAGATGTTTATACTTAAAAGTTTATTTATTTATTTAATTATGTGTGATATTAAAGTAGCCAAATGTTTGGTAGAACTCCCCTGAACGCTGTTTTTATTAAGCATCGCATAATACTAATGGTATATGAGGAAATAATTATTTATAAACATAGCGATATCCTGAAAACAGTGACATGAATATTTAAACTGTAGAGAAGGTCATTCGAATATGTTAACGATTCCCCATATTCTATCTTTGGATACACTGCTTTGTATTACATGACTGTAATAATTAGCAACCTGCAACCAGTTTAAAAGTCCCTTGTCGTATATCAATGTACTGATGACTATCATGTTTCGATAAGTTTACGAGTATTTTTGCTCATGTAATGGCAGGTTGCTTTCAAAATTTAATGGTTTGAATAATCGGTAATACGCATACATATCAGTCACATATGCCATCTTCCAAAGAATTTCTGATCATCATAGAAAGTTACAACCAAACTTTGGTAGCTGTTACCGTATTAATATATAAGAATATAAGAATATACGACTATATTAATACTTTGTCTACTATCTCCTCTACTTGTTATACTTTATAAGAATGATTCTATTATGTTCAGTGCTTCTCTAAGTGGACAGCACTGCCTCTTGGTGTTGTTGGTGCAGTGGAAAATTTTGTATGGCTACTGGGAACCGAGAGTCGCTACAGATTGTGTTAAAGTCTTTGATGTCTTGATCTATTAAAATGTTTCTACCTTGAGTCTAGCCTACATGTACTTCACGTCGAAATGGATCTTAATTTGTCTAACCCAATGTTTCTAAACCTACCTTACCTCAGCCCCCACTTTAACTTACAAGAAAAATGTATGTCCCACCAGTGGTTGGAGAAAAACAACTTTGTTTCGAATATTTCATAATTATATGCGTTCCTTAAAGAAATATCCACACTGAGGCATTAGAATAGCACTATACTGTCTTCACAGAGTATGTTTGACAGGAGGGGTTGGTTTGGCTTGGCTCAGTATAAGGTGCAGTATATTTGCTATGAGAAAAAGATTTTCACAATTCCATGCCCCAATAAAAAAGAAGAAAAACGATTTCGATCCCACATTCCACCACAATTTTCCCAAGCTCCACCGGGTGGAATGTCTGCCCCACGTTGAGAATCACTAGTCTAACTTGTTTCTCGATGGAAAAATAAAGCATTCCGTGAGAAAAGGGAACTCTGTACATGGTCGCTCGACCTGCTAGAAATAGGAGTAATATAATTCTGAAATTACATTTAATCACTATTGTAAAATGGAACGACATATTAGAGAACGCACTCTGGGATAGACTGCATTTTGAAATAGTTGGTCTATGCCGGAAGTTCTATAACTAGAAGTGTGTTCCACGAGAATTCATTTGCCTGTTTCGTATGGGGTACTTAAAACAGGGGATTTACCCGAAATTCGTTTCCCTATTCAGGCAAGACCAATTCGGCATGATGTCTGGTCTGAGAAGCTATTTATACATTGGAAGACATATTGATTATAGGTTAACCTTCCTCATCGATAATTTAGGAGACTATCAATAGTGCTTTCCGGAAATTTCTGACCAAATTAATTCGTTATTAGTGGTGATGAAGGTGGAGATGATTGTAGTGGTGATGGTGGTGTTGATTGTAATGGTGGGGATGATCATGGATATCGCAGTGGTGATGGTGGTAGTGGTGGTGATGGTTGTGGTGGTGGTGGTGGTGGTGGTGGTGGTGGT
>NC_069000.1:43807857-43809668 GCF_001194135.2 Octopus bimaculoides
TGTGTGTGTGTGTGTGTGTGTGTGTGTGTGTGTGTGTGTGTGTGTGTGTGTGTGTGTGTGTGTAAAATACAGCATAAATTCTTGGTTAATTAAATGTATCCCCATTTCTCAGGATATAGCATAATGACCTATTAGCAAGACCAGCTCTGCTTTAGAAGGGGAGATGATCTTAAGAATAAAGAATTCTTCACTTCTGACAAGCCAACAGGGAAAAAGACTGGCTTATTGTCCAGCGATAAGACGAGAGTTGTGGACGCTTATATCTGCTTTAATATGTGTCGTCTGCACGACGAAAGTACGATTTTATGTCCAGCATCCAAGGGGCATAGACTAATATAAGATAGAACAGAACCCATTTGCGGTCTGGGTCTGTGCTCCGCAACCGGCATGTTGCGACACTCTGGTGTGCCACGCGACGATGCCAAGTGTGCTGCAGTGTAACCTGAATATAATTATTTTCCCTAGATTTCTAGTTCAGGTGTACCGTCGAATTTTGAAAAGAATATGTGTAGCGCCAGTGAAAAGAGGGTTGAGGAGCACTGGTCTAGGTTATTTGCATAATTTAAGCAATGCATAATTTATGCATATTTAAGCAAAGAGGAATACATCAGAGAGGCCAGTGTCTCGTATTATATCCCTGTATTTGTCTGTGTTATTCAAATACATGCTACTGGCTGCCTTGAGTTATTTCCCTTAGCTCATTTTCGCTTAAATTATGCAAATTACCTTGGCCATAAATATTTTGTATAAGTCTAAGCCTTTTGGCTGCTGGAGAGAAGGTTGGACATTTGCTGTACGGATGACAGTTCAGAAGGCAGAAACATGAGTCCACAACTCTCATCTTATCTCTAGTGAATGAACCTGTTCTTTTTCTTAATGGCATGACAGCTTTGTAAAATCCTTAAATCTGGAGATAATCTCCTCTTCTCATAATCGCCATTTGGCAATTGTGACATATCATCTAAAATGGAGATAATTTTGATAAATCAAAAATTTTCGTTTATGGTATTTACTATACCTGTATTTGTCTGTTATTCAAATACATGCCGCTCAGCTGCTCGGAGTTATTTATCTTAGCTCATTTTTGTTTACAATAACCTATCTATGGTCTCAAACGACTGTCACCAAACTCACGATGCGGACGTACAGCTTTGATTTTGAAGACAAACATATGTTATTTCTTAAATTCTTGCCTGTTATTTGTTTTAATCTATCCAAATTCGTTAAATTACTTACTATATTCGTATATACAAATTCTTGATTGCTGACTCATTCACTCAGAAATTATTTTGAAATATTTCAACATTTCAGTTTATTTTTAGTTTGCTTATCATCTACTTCTGCGCCTGTATATTCCATTTTCTGACACTATTGTCTGTAGTTTTCAAGAAACTCCCTTTAAAACCTCACTCAATCCCTTAATTTTATTCTCATAAGCTCCAGCAGATATCTTAATTACAAAAACTGTCAAACAGTTCTATATTTAAGAGATGAGGAATTATGTACATTATTTATATTATTTACATTTGACGGATATTTGTCCTCATCTTGTTTGTTCTTAACACAACATTTCGGCTGATATGCCTTCCAGCCTTCATCAGGTGTCTTACGAACTCCCTCCTCCGCCAACAGCCAATCACATACGATTGGCCATTTAAAAGGTGATAACACTGGTCTTGCCCCAACATAGCTAGAGTTTTAGGGTTAATATGTATAAACGAATATATATATATACAGACAGACATACATATATTTATATATACATATATATATGTATATATATGTACGTATATATATATATATATATATAT
>NC_069000.1:43810144-43812611 GCF_001194135.2 Octopus bimaculoides
TATATATATATATATATTGATAGATAGCTAGATAGATAGATAGATACATATATATATATATGTATGCATATATATGTAGATATATAGATAATATATGTATGTAGATATACATTTATACGTATATATATACTGATCGATATAGCTTGGCAAATAATCATTTCAATGGTTGATAGTATATATACATGTAGATTGTTAGATGATTACATAGATACTACATACATAAATACATACATATATACATATATATATACATATATATACATATATATACATATATTTACGTATGTACCTACGTAGGTTTAGCTGTATGTGTGTTTGTATATATGTCACAGAACCTATCAAGACAAGACACAAATATCTAAGCGTTATCCTAGCCTAATAAGATTAGCAACGAAGAGAACCAATATCAATGTGAATGATTTCCATCAACTATGAAACCACAAACATTTTCTACTTTACGAAATTTAAAAACATCTCAGACTAACGAGACAAAGATATTTAGAAATTCACCATCACGCACAGCAATTGAATTTTCCAATCATCAGCTGCCAAACGGATATCACTATGGTTTCGACACCTGGCAGCAAAATTCAATGCATGTATGTATGTATGTATGTATGTCTGAGCGTGTATGTATGTATGTATGTATGTCTGAGCGTGTATGTATGTATGTATGTATTCATTTATGAATGTGTGTGTGTGTTTATGTATGTATGTATGCTTATGAAAGTTTGTATTCTAACAACAAGGTTAATCATAACATTGAAAATATTTCTCTTAATCATAACATATGGACATGATTAAGAGAAATATTTTCAATCAACGTTTCTTGTCACAATAAAATGCAGAGTAAGCCTTTTTTCAGGTTCGTATACAATATTTTGATAAAAACAAATATGGCTGCTGACAAATGAATATTCTTAAATAAGCGATAAGCATTATACAGCGCTTAAATATAATGTATACAGTTTATGGTCTCTGTATAATACAAATAAAACCGTATGGTTGATTAAACAAAGCATACATAAACATAATCTCTGAGCTTCTAAGCTTTACTTCTTTCATTCATTAGACTGTGGTCATGCTAGAGTACTGCCTTGAAGATTTTAGTCGAATGAATCAATCAGAGTACTATCTTTAAATACATTATTTACATTTGACGGATATTTGTCCTCATCTTGTTTGTTGTTAACACAACGTTTCGGCTGATATACCCTCCAGCCTTCATCAGGTGTCTTGGGGAAATTACGAACCTGAGTTCTCATTCCTAAAGTATTTTTTGATGTTGTTATTATTATTATTATTATTATTATTATTATTATTATTATTGTTGTTGTTGTTGTTGTTGTTGTTGTTGTTGTTGTCCTTCGATATTGTTCAACCATGTCTTCGGCCCTTGTGGACAGTAAAAGAAATTATTATTATTATTATTATTATTATTATTATTATTATTATTATTATTATTATTATTATTATTATTATTATCATCATCATCATCATCATTATCGTTATATTAATGTTATTATTGTTTCCTCTTTTTTTCTCGGTCCTCAGCAAATGGAATTAAAAGGACAGATGATTCACCTTCAGGAGTCAGACGCCATCTTATTTCTAGGTTCACCGAGCGTCGAGAAACTTGATGAAATGATTGGTAAGGGAATCTATATATCAGATATACCGATCCATGATGCGACCAGGGACGTCATACTAGTCGGAGAACAATCAAAAGCCCAGGTAAGTACCGTGTGTTCTCCTCACCTATAATTGTATCTGTGTTTGGAGTGGGGTGTCTTTTGCTGTGACTGTGTGGTTGCGCAACAGTTGTGCAGAGAAATTTCCTCAACTCATCTCTTCCAGTTTCTTCAGACATCCCTTGCTTAGATATGATAGAACTGGAGGAAGGGGGCGTGCTTTTGGTCTTTGAAAGTCCCTTCCTATCTATGAGATTTGATGTTAATAATGTTCCTCTGGCAAAAGACGGCGAAGTGGGAGAATCCTTAACAGTTAGAAACACAAAAGACATGAAGCAGTAAAATATATAGTGTTTAGATACACCTATGCATATATACTTTTCTACTCTAGACACAAGGTCCGAAATTTTGAGGGAGGGTTCAAGTCGATTCGATCGACCCTAGTACGCAACAATAATAAGGGTAAAATCATAAATGATTTTTACCAAGTTATCAGCGCGGAAATAAAACCTCATAGCTAAATTAATATAAATATTTTACAATTATATGCATAATTATAACAAGGACTTGGCTTGCGCCTCACCACGCATTGAAAAATAGACGTCAAAAGACAATATTAGCACTATAAATTCTCCGAGATATTATGTAGTTGTGTTATTCTCGGAGAATTTATGGTGGTAATACTGTGTTTTGACGTCTATTTTTCAGTGCGTGGTGAGGTGCAAGCCATGCCCTTGTTATAATTATTTTTATAATTGTAAAATATTTATATATAT
>NC_069000.1:43813124-43813860 GCF_001194135.2 Octopus bimaculoides
TGTGTGTGTGTGTGTGTGTGTGTGTGTGTGTGTGTGTGTGTGTGTGTGTGTGTATGTACACACATGTTATGGACAGACGTGTAATGGAGATTGGAGGGACGAACAGACAGGCAGAAATAGCAGTCTGTAAATGACACGTAAACCAATGAAGATATCAGGTGAAAGAGATTTAATTTGTAAATAGAAGAAACAATTCATTATTCGAAGTTAAGAACAACAACAGCAACCACCACCACCACCACCACCACCACTACTACTACTACTACTACCGCTACTACTACTACCGCTACTACAGTAACAACAACCGCAGCAGCGGCAGAAACATCAACAGCAACCACAGCAACAATAACGTCAGGAACAACACCAACAACTACAACGAGAATAACAACAACAAAACTATACGCACCAATAACAGCTTTTCATAATTAACTACGCCATTAACAAAAACAACACCATCTCCAGCAACAACAGCAGCAGCATCACCAGAAGCAGCAGCTGTAGCAACAACATTGTAACAACAATAGTAGTAAGAACATTAACGATAATACTGGCAAGAATATAAGAACAACAACTCCTGTAATATCAAATAACTGCAATAGCAATGATTAAGCACACCACCTTCACCACCTTCACCACCTTCACCACCTTCACCGCCTTCACCGCCTTCACCGCCTTCACCGCCTTCACCACCTTCACCGCCTTCACCACCTTCACCGCCTTCACCACCTTCATCGCC
>NC_069000.1:43816773-43817606 GCF_001194135.2 Octopus bimaculoides
ATGCATGCATACATACACACATACATACATTACATACGCACGCACACACAGAAACGCGTGCTCGCTTAGAAATATGCTTCTACACTTTCCGACCTTTACCTGCCAGCAAGCTGATGATCAACTCAAGCCGTGACTACATTATCAAACACGTTGTCCATTCTATTTCTTATCTGCTTCACAGCCAAACTCATCTGACGACCCGCACGGCCATATTTTCACCCTTTGCGTAGACGCCATTTTGCTTAATATACAAAACAGACCAGTGGAACCGACTCACAATAAATGTTCTCACCCGGAAACGCAAAGAAACGAATGAGTTCACGAAAACTATCAGACGTTTTCTTTATTGAAATATATAAAGATTGAGAGAAGGCGAATGGTCGTGTGTCTAGATGTGGAAATGATTTCTCTTAATAACTATTTGAGTATATACGATTCTGGTTTGTTGTATGAGGTGGCGTCAATGGTTGTTTGGTTCACAGACACCAGAATACGAGAATATAATGACGCTGACACTAAACCTTAATTATTCTGACAATTACACATGAAAGTGTTCGTGTTCATTTGCGACCAGATGAATAGGAATATATACGTATAGACGGACCAAGGTGGATTTGCGTGTGTCTCTGACTGTCACTGTGTCTGTGTGTGAGTGTTTGTATGTGTACTTGTGTATGAGTACATATGCATACATGTATTCAGATATATAAATATATATATATATATATATATGTTCATATATACATATATATATATATGTATGTATGTATACACACATGTACCAGGATACTTGGCTATAAATTATTATGAATATATATATATATATATATATA
>NC_069000.1:43818059-43819722 GCF_001194135.2 Octopus bimaculoides
ATATATATGCAATATTATTATTGGAAAACATTTAAAGTCTTACAGCTGTTTCTGGGATGTCCCCGAGTATGGAATATTCGGTCATCAGAGACAAATCGGGAAAATAGGGGGAAAAAGAGAATGGTACATATTCATGAGATGACTACACAGAGGAAGTTGTTAAAAGAATAAGGAGATGGAGTGAGAGGAGGGAAAAGAAAAAAGGCATACAATTTTATAATTTAGCTTTATGATGTTGCTCTTTATGATGAAACACTGAGTTCGATTATGACAACTTACTGATTGTTCTATACTATATATATATATATATATATATATATAGAAAATCTCCCCACCCCAAAAAAATCAAACGAAGAACAAACACAAAAACGAAAACAACAACGTGATGACGTGGTACATGCAAAGTATTAGCAGACGTTCAAGAAAGGAAAGAAATGTGGTTTTACGTATCTTCGTGAGAAACAGGGGACAGTAGAAAGTCTAAGAGAAAAGGAAGACGGAGGGAAAAAATGGCCATCGATCCATATGTAGCTATGTTTTGAAATGACCGGAAGGGAATGGGTGAAGAAAAAGTTCTTTCTAAGACAGGAGAGTGTAAGTAAGAGAAGGAGGTGTGTGTTTGTATGTGTGGGTATGTACGTGCACGCTCGTCTCTGCCTGTGTGTAATAGCATGTATATGTGTTTTGTGTGCGGTGTGTGCATGCGTCTGTGTGTGAGTGTGCGTACGTGCAGGTGTGTGTATGTGTATGTGCGTGTGTGTATGTGTGTGTCCGTGGAGTTGTGTGTGTGGGGTTATATGTGAGTTCCTCTGTGCGTGTGCGTGCGTGCGTGTGTGTGCGTGTGTGTATGTGCGTGTGTGTATGTGCGTGTGTGTATGTGCGTGTGTGTATATGCCCATTTAAGTGTAACTGTGTGCGTATATATATGAGTTGCATATATATATATATATATATATATATATATATATATATATATATACATACACATACACACACACACACATACACACACTCATATATATATATGAGCATGTGTGTGTTAGCGCATGCTTGTGCATATTTATATGTGTTTGTGAGTGTGTGTGTGCGTAAGTTTGTGTGTGTATGTGTGTATGTATGTGTCTGTGTCTGTATGGGTGTCTCCGTGAGTTCCCGTCAACACATTCTGATATGACAAAGGCCAGGCTTGTCTCGTAAAACTAATTGATTAAAATAGAAAATTTCTGTATTCAGTGCTTCGCTTTCAATTGTGATTGAGTTATTTTGAGACGGGAACGTACAGCAATATCTGTGTGTCTACCTACCTGTCTCTTTCTCTCTATCTCTTTCTCTCTCTCCCTCTCTCTTTCTCTCTATCTGTTTATCTATTTATCTGTTGATCTATCAATCTATCTGTCTTTCTATATTTCTCTATTTATATATGTATGTATGTATGTATGTATGTATGTACGTATGTATGAATGTATGAATGTATGTAACTATCTGTCTGTCAGTCTATCTATCTAACTATCTTTCTATCTATCTATTTATCTATCTATCTTTGTTTCTATCTATCTATCTTTTTAGATAGATTGATAGATAGATAAATAAATAGACAGATATATATATATATATATATAGATATATGTATATATATATATATATAGATATAGATATAGAGAGA
>NC_069000.1:43821510-43825076 GCF_001194135.2 Octopus bimaculoides
ATACGTTCATAATTACATTCAGATACACACATATATACATACATAGATGCGTTCATACATACATACGCACATACATGCACACATACATTCATACTTACCTAAATAGCTAGATACACACATACCTATATTCATATATACATATATACACACATTCATACATGCCTACATTCATACATATACTCATACACACATACATACAGACATACATATTTATACATACTTACATTCGTAGTTACATACATACATACATACATACATACATACATTACCAATTCTTGCACCCCCGTCGATTTATACAAGCAATGTAATAAATCTATTACACAAATTTCTATTGACACATGAAACGGAAATTTCACGAAACTCGAAGCGGTTTCCGGTGAATAGAGAAAAAAACACTTATATCCGATCACAGCTTTCCCAGCAACATGGTTCCTCTCTACACAATTCTTCGCCGCAGCTAAAACATTGACGGTTGGCACCGTTCTCAAACGTTTACTGCAGTAGTAGTAGTAGTAGCAGTAGTAGTAGTAGTAGTAGTAGTAGTAGTAGTAGTAGTAGTAGTAGTAGTGGTGGTGGTGGTGGTGGTGGTGGTGGTGGAATTTTCATTCACTAAACCTTTCGTTCTTCTTCCAGTATTGCATTGTCTGCATATCAAACTGCATCTCACATCTTTAGGTGCCTACCATCTTCTTTCTCTTTTAAAAACGATCTTGCTGTGATGAACGAAGTTGAGAAATTCCCTCTGCTATCTAAAATCTTCAGCCAACCATTTAATCCCCTTACAACTATTCCCAAGGCTTCTATTTCAAGACAAGATAGCGGTAACTTTGCGGCAATTCTAACTTCTCTGAAGTTCATTCTTTAGATCCCGGTGTTCTTCTATATTCTCAAGTTCTTTGTTCACCATTCTAGCAGCGACGAGGCATGCAACACATTGATTCAGCAACGCGTTCTTTCCGTTTTTGTCGTGTACCACACCGACCTGGTAGAATCGTTAGAGTGCCGAAATAAATGCTTTGCGGTCTTTTACGTTCTGCGTTCAGATCCTGCCAAGGTGAATTCCCGGTGCCGATATGATCAATTAGCAGTCAAGTGCTGTGGTAGACGGACAGGTAGATAGACAGACAGATGAACGGGCAGACAGAGACAGACAGACAGACAGACAGACAGGTAGAGACAAGCAGTCAGTCAATAAGACATGCACAAGACAGAGAGGTACAAAGAGATAGAAATAGAGACAGACAGACAGATAAACAGAAAGAGTCATATAGGTAGAAAGAAAGAAAGAAAGATAGATAGATAGATAGATAGATAGATAGATAGATAGATAGATAGATAGATAGATAGATACTGACAAACGAAAAACAGCTAGACAGACTGACAGACAGGTAGGTAGAGAGAAAGATACATACACAGACACACAGGCACACAGAAGATACATAATACAAGCTATACCTAATCCCCCCTTTTTATTATTTTATCATTTCATTATATGTAAATCACCACAGTTTGTATCTGTCTTTGTATTGTCCATCCTCATCCACCCTAGTGGCAAATAAATATTATTATTATTATTATTTTATGTTTGACTTTTGTTTTGCATTTGTACAAGTTGGATTCAAGTCTCACCCAGAGACCTCAAGAGACAAGTTAGAAGTTCATGTAGGTGTTATGCCTAGGGTACCATATATTTAGATTTGTACAGTTTTGTTCTAGTGAATGTTTAAGAAGCCATAAGAAAATTATGTGTTTGTTTTAAAATTTGAGATCACATAGACAGTATTTTACGTAGGATATGGGCAGTTCCCATGAGCACTATCTTTTGAACTTCAGCCATTTTGGGGTTTCCTGGTATCTGAGCTAGGTAGTAATCAGCCCGTTTCGCTGTCATTCCCAGGGCACCTATGACAATAGGTATTGTTTTCGTCTTCAGATTCCACATTTTGCTAATATTATTATTATTATTATTATTATTATTATTATTATTATTATTATTATTATTATCATTATTATTATAAATAATATTATTATTATTATTATTATTATTATTATTATTATTATTATTATTATTATAGACGTCTTTTAAGTTGTTGGTTTTACGGTGGAACTGACCATGTAATTCCATACGGAGTAGGGTTTCTTCTCTCTCGTTGGCTGTACTTGTTCAGCATTCATGAGCACTCTCAAGTCCAATTTTGTTAACTCCTTCCGCGCTAGCTGCATACTGTAGCAGGTCTTCTTTGCTGTTTACCAAATACTCTGCCATGTTTTTTTCTGTCACTGTGGATGCACTCTCGTACACTAATCAGCCCACGTCCACCCTTACCTCTCTTCATGTAGAGCCTGTGTACATTTGCCTTAGGGTGGAGGGCACCATGCATTGTCATTGACTTTCGGGTAGTGCGATCGAGTTGGTCAATTTCCGCTTGTGTCCATCTCAGGATGGCTGCACTATAGCGGACTACAGCAACCGCCCATATGTTGATGGCAATCACAAGGTTCCTTGAGTTGAGCTTTGATTTCAAGAGAAGTTTGTGCCACTTGAAATAAGCAGTGATGACCTTGTCTTTCATTTCTCTATGCAAGATATTGTCCAGCTCCAGGATGCCAAGGCACTTGTACCCATCATCATCCGAGTCTTCCGTTCTCTCTCCGATTGGCAATTCTACTCTTTTCCACTGCTTCATTTTCAACATGCCTGTAGGACAATGTAGGACAATGCAAATATCAAACAGAAATAACTCGCCCCAAGTGTAGTTATAGTTTCCGTCCTTCAGCTTGAGGGATAATCGAAGTTCTGTTTACATAAAGCATGTGATTGATTAGCACAGTATCCAGATTTGATGTAGGATGGGAAGGAGGTGGCTGGAAAATTTAACATAATGCTTTCGCATTTACTGGATGCTTAAAGTCAGTGAAAATTATTCCAAACCGTCCTAGATATTCGGGGGTGGGGTTCACTTTTATTTTCATTTTTCAATCTTTTTGCCAATCTTTTGTATAGTTATAACAACGACAATATCAATAATAATAATAATAATAATAATAATAATAATAATAATAATAATAATGGTTATTATTGCTGTTGTTGTTGTTGTTAATGTTATTATTATCATCATCCTCTTCATCATCATTATCATCGTCTTCGTCATCATCGTTTTTACTGTCATTATTGCTATTTTGTATGAGTATAAAAATGACTCGAAACTAACAAGAAAAAGACCAATAATAGCAGCAGCAGCAGCAGTAGTAGGAGGAGGAGCAGGAGGAGGAGGAGGAGGGGGAAGAGGAAGAAGGCGGACAGTAACTAAATATAATAACACTAATTCTAAGTGATTGTCAACGAAAAAGGAACACATTAATAAAAAGCCATATTTAAAACAAAAAAAAAAAAGGTTTTTTATTTTATGTGGAAAGTAATAAATGAAGATGGAGACGACCTTGAGGGTAATTGTACGAAATTGAAGTCAGCGGATTAATAGGCGTGTGCGTGTGCGTGTGTCAGAGAGAGAGAGAGAGAGAGCGAGAGAGAGAGGGAGATGGAAGAAAGAGAGGGAGAGAGAGAG
>NC_069000.1:43825267-43828439 GCF_001194135.2 Octopus bimaculoides
TATATATATATATATATATATATATATATATATATATTCTGTTACTTGTTTCAGTCATTTGACTGCGGCGATGCTGCCGCTTCACTTTTAGTCGAGCAAATCGACCCCAGGACGTATTCTTTGTAAGCCTAGTACTTGATCTATCGGTTACTTGAGCCGAACCGCTAAGTAACGGGGACGCAAACACACTAACATCGGTTGTCAAGTGATGGCGGGGGACAAACACAGACACACAAATACATGCATACATACATACATACATACATACATACATACATATATATACATACATACCTATATATATATACACGTATATATATTTATATATACTTGATTAATAAACCTGCAAGGACATCACATAGATGGATGGATGGATGGATGGATGGATGGATGGATGGATGGATGGGTGGATGCATGCATGTATGTATGTCTTAGTCTGTTTTCAATTATTTAAATTCTTCCAAAGATATAAAGCGCCATTGTTGGAATGAACGTAACGAAAACAATGATACATTTTAAACTTGAGAAGAAAGTCTTGCAGACTTTTTTTTCCTGTTCGCCTTACGTAATTGTACTTGGAATGAGCGAGTTACTCTGATAACTCTAGCTTATCCAGATTGTCATTTAGGCGTTTATTCACAAAATCAAGTGCACCAATTATTATTGGTATATATGGTGGATTCATAATCTGAATATGGAAGCTGGAGATTTCGAATCTGTTGCCCATATTTATTCTTTCTGTCTGCTTTTCAAAAAGAGATTCGCATCAGCAGAACAGCTGACCTCCATGACGGTACCTCAACATTCTTGCCTGTTCCAGTTAGCTATGCTTCCACTTGACAGAGATTCTGATGGTTTGTTCCACCAGCATTCCATGTATATATGTATGTATGTATGCATCATATGTGTATATATGATACATATATGATACATATGCTGTGTCAACATCGCATATTATTTCTGGTGACACCTGCCAGATAAGCAGATATACGTCGACTCATTCGACCGTTCATTTCTTCTCGTACTTTGAGTTCGCCTTCAATCATATATAAATGTGTGTTCTATGGGTACATATATATATATGTACGTGTGTGTGTGTGTGCGTGTGTACGTATGTATATATATATAATTATATATATATATATATATATATATATATATGTGGTGATTGTCGGGGTTGCAGAGGTAGTCACGGCAGTAATGTTGGCGGGAGTTGTAGCGGTGGGGGTTGTGGCAGTGGTGTTGTTTTGTTGTGGTGGTATGGTTGTGACATTGGTTAGAGTGATGGTGGCTGTGGTGGTGCTGGTGCTGGTTGTGCTGGTGATGGTGGTGGTGGCGGTGCCAGCGAGAAGATATTGATTATTGCTGTAGCGGTTGTAGTACTTGCTCTTCCTGTTGTTTTAATTGCTTTTAATGTTGGTGTTTCTGCGATGGTTGCTGCTGCTGCTGCTGTTGTTGTTGTTGTTGTTGTTGTTTTCGGCGGGTTTCTTTCTTATTTTGTGCTTCTTGTTGTTGTTACTACTGTTCCTTGCTGCGATTGCAAATATTATTACTGTTTTTGCTCTCAGTGCTGCTGTTGTTGTTATTGTTGTTGTTGCCTTTGTTGTTTCTGCAGAGATGGCACGTAGCCTTGTGCTCACGGTGTTCAATTCCCGCTCATGTGTTCTGTCCTTGAGCAAGATACTCTATTTTCACATTCCTCCAGTCCACTCAGTTGGTACAAATCTACGAAGCCCAGTATACCCATCATGACAACTCGACTGATAAGGGTACACCAAGCACACGCATCACAGCCACATGTGCGCCACATGGTGATCTCATATTAAGATAAACAGCGCACGGCCATGCAGGGGAGCCCAGTTAGAATTTTCTTCCGGTCGAGTAGCCAATTCCGCTCAAAAGGTCCCTGAATAAGGATTGTTTAATGAGGATGAAAGAAACACCCAAGTTTCCAGAAGTGAATTATTCAAAACTCAAAGAATTTCTCCCAACACACGCCTATAATGCTCCCCAGCTACTCCTACTTGTGATCAGAGATGCACATATCGTCAGCCACCAAGGGACATGCTCAAATGGTTATGGTCAAACATCCTTCGCTCTTGTGGCAAATAAATGAAATCATCATCATTATTATTATTTTTATTATTATTATTATTATTATTATTATTATTATTATTATTATTATTATTATTATTTATTTATTTATTTAATATATTTTTGTATCTGTGTTGTTATGCTGTAGGACGGTCTGAAGAAGAGGATGGAACTGTTAAAGCGGAGTGTGATACAGGCCACAGAAGCTGTCAATGAAGAACGGCAGAAAAATGTTGATCTTCTGCAGATGATATTTCCTTCGACAGTGGCTCAGAAGTTGTGGAGAGGTAAGTAGATAACTGTGGGAATGGTAGGAGTAGGAGAATGAGAAAGAGAGGTGAGATGATGGATGTGGTAGGAGTTGGAGTATACGAGGGAGAGTAGATAATGAGTGTAGTTGGAATGGGAGAGAGGAAATTGTTGAGTGAGTGAGATGTGTGAGTGAGTGAGTGAGTGAGTCAGTCAGTCAGTCAATCAGTTAGTCAGTCAGCGATTATGTGTATGAGTGAGTTAATTGGTGAATGGATGCTTAAGTGAGTAAATATATATATATATAGATAGATAGATAGATAGATAGATAGATACATACATACATACATACATACATACATACATACATACATACAGACATACAGACATACATACATACGTATATATATAAGGTCCTGGTAGTGTACACATGTAAGTTGTTTCCAGGGAAACACCCAGTCCGAACTCCGGGCTATCAACACTGTTGGATTCCCCACTAACACCGAAATTCTTCTGGTGTTTAAGACCCTGATTTCACCACGGTCAAATAATTGTGTGAGTAGCACTCAATAAATTTGGCTGGAGTTTAATAACACCTTGAAGCAGCGTCACATGACTCACGGTTTCGTTAGCGCGTGCGACATGTTCAATTTGGTTAGATGTTCAAAGGGGATTCTACGTCCGAATGTCTGATGAAATGGCTGTGTACTACGCACTAAACCAAATTTGTATATATATACATATATAGTATGTGTGTGTGTATGTGTGTGTGTGTGTGTGTGTGTGTGTGTGTGTGTGTGTGTGTGTGTGTGTGTGTGTGTGTGTGTGT
>NC_069000.1:43828760-43830388 GCF_001194135.2 Octopus bimaculoides
ATATATATATATATATATATACATATATATATGTATACAACAATGAGCTAAGAGAAATGACACTAAGTGGCCGGTGACTTCTATTTTAATAAGACCTATCCTTTTATAAATCTATCTCTCCTAAGCCAACTATCTACGTCCTTACACACCTATACCCCTTGTCATCTTCCTGGCTCGTCACCATCCATCTTCTCACTCACTTCCCCATTTTCTGTTATCGTCCAATAGGCGAGACCGTGGAACCAACCAAAGTGAACGACGTTACGATGTTATTTAGCGACATTGTAGGATTTACGGCCATCTGTTCCTCGTGCAAGCCCATGACCGTCGTTAATATGTTGAACGCCCTCTACACCCACTTCGATAACTTCTGTGGAATGCTCGATGTCTACAAGGTAAGTCTACAACGAAGTCCTTTCTTCACCTTCTTTCATTTTCTTACTTTTTTTTCTTTGTGAAGCGGTAATGAGGGTAGCTGATTCGAGCAGAATTTGAACCCAGAATGTAAAGAACCAGAACAAATAATATAAATCACTTTGCCACACGTTCTTACGATTCTGCCAATAATTCCAGTTGCGTATACGGTGTATTGAACCAAGTTTCATTAACTACCAAATACCAACATTTATATTAATAATTTCCGTTGCGCCTAGATTTTTTTTTTTTTTACGCAGGCAGGGATCACGAAAAACTGTAAATTCTATTGCTGTTCCAATAATAGTTTAGCTTCATTTATTTTTTTATCATTTAATTTTACTTCATTTTGAGTCGCGGATCATTAATTCCTTTTCAGTCTGCCGTAATTTTCCAATAGGAAATTTCTGTTTGAATCATACATCATTAAGTTCTCTGTTTGCCTTTCTGAGTTTTTTTCTGTATGTTTGTGCTTGTGTTTTTCTAGTGTTATCTGTTTTATAGTTATCGTCGAATCAATGCTTCGTTAATAATGGTCAGTAGAACGCCTTTCACCAGATCTGTTAAAACTCAGTTCAATTCTGCTGGAGTTAAGTTTTACTTTACTTCTTTTTCGCTTTCTTTATTTTTCCTTCTTATTCTCCCTTCTTTCTCCATTTCTTTTTTTTTATTCTTTTTCTTGTTGATATCGTTTTCGTTACTTTTTAATGCTTTTAATCTTCATCATAATCGTTTCCATCTTCCCTCACTTCCCCCTCCTCCTCTCCTCCTCCTCCTCCCCATCATCATCATCGTCGTCGTCGTCATCATCATCATCATCATTGTCTTGGACAATCGTTATCGTGATTCTCATTACCTTTATGCGTATTACCACAGCAACAACTACTACTACTACTACTACTACTGCTAGTGCTACTACTACTACTGCAACTACTTCAACGGCAACGGCTACTATAACTATGATGATTGTAGTGAAGGCGATAAATTCACTGTTGCGTCGAACAAAATGCATTGATGTATTTTGTTATGACTTTTGCATTTTCCAAGTTCGAATCCTATTGCAGTCAACTTAACCTTTTTTTTTTTTTCTTTCGTTGAGGGTAAAATAAACTACCAGTCAAGTATTGAGTTCATGATAAAGAGCAGTGGCTGCCGATCATTGCACAATAGTTCCCAACAGTGGGTCCCAACCCTTTTATTTAAATGAGTTTTCC
>NC_069000.1:43830619-43835894 GCF_001194135.2 Octopus bimaculoides
GCAGTTCTTGTCATTCGTACTTCTAGAGTCGATGAAGAAAAACTAACAGTCAAATGCGCTTGGTAGAGGGTTTCATCTCGGCATCGATAAAATAAATACCAGTTGAACAATGGGGTCCATGTAACCACCTTAATTGCTGGCCTGCTGCCAAAATTTGAAACCAGTATTTTCGATGGTTTAACGCTTATTTTTGTGTTAGTGTGAATAGACATATTTATGTATCAATAACTCCCGTGTCGGTGAAAAGAAAAACATGCCACACACGTTCTATTCACGTCACACGTTGTTATTTACCAGACAGCAGTATCTTATCTTCTTGATGGTTATTTTATTCAATCCGAAAATAACAAAATACAAACTCAACCTTGGGGAATTTTGAACGCAGGACGTGATTTTAACATCAGAGATTGTTATACTGCATTATTAATCTGTGTCGCTTTGTTCAAAAGCGGGGCCGGATTTCCTCTTTGTCAAAACAATTTCATTTTATCTTTCTATTTTCTTTTGTATGCTGTTTTTGCTAAGTCACCTTCAGTCTGATTTTAGGCCGTCTTGCGTTTACGTGAAAGTTGATTCACTTGTGCTTATTAAATTTTTGTACGAAATAATCCCTAAGTTTACTACTATACACACTGAAGATGTCAGTCGCCGGACATTGGCTGGAACTTTTTCAATGAATTCGGATCTTCTTTCAATGAAATTAGTTCCGAAAATACGTTGACGTCTGTATGAAAAGCTCTTAGCTTGAACAGCACAACAATGGTCGGCTGCCAAATGAAAGACGCAATAACTCTCAGTTGATTGGTAAGGAGTGGAAAGCAAATACTTGCTCCTCTTTTTATAATGTTATCTTACATTGACTTGCTATGAGTTCTTGTTTGTTCTTGCATTTATTCAACTCATCCATCTTTATTTCTTCTTCTTCTTCTTCTTCTTCTTCTTCTTCTTCTTCTTCTTCTTCTTCTTCTTCTTCTTCTTTTCTTTCTTTCCCTCTGTCCTTTCTTTCTTTCTTTCAGACATTTTACGTCTTGCTATCGATCTTCAGGTCTCCTATTGTTTCTTCATTTCTAGCCTTTTGTTCTCTATCAAGCTATCTGTCTATATTTGTCACTATACACACGTGTGTGTATGTGTGTATGTGAACATATATATAACATTATAGATATATACATAGATGTGTTTAGAATATACATATATTGTATATACTATATACGTTATACACATATACACACCAGCACACATATATTATAAATGAATATATATATATATATATACATATATATTATGCACATATCGAGATCTATATATATATATATATATATATATGCTTATATATTATACATATATCCAAATGTATACATATATATATATATGTGTGTGTGTGTATGTATATATATATATATATATATATATATATATATATATGTGTGTGTGTGTGGGAGATGAATATGTATATATCAAGTATCCTTTCTCTCCTTCGTTCCATTTCCTTCATTTCCTCTACACATCTTTTTATCTCCCTCTCTCTCTCCCTCTCACTCTCTCTCTCTTCTTTTGATTGTTCACCATTCTTTCTTTCCTTTTCTTCCAATTTTACCCCCCCCCCTCCTTTTTCTCTTTTACTTTCGCTCTTTCTTTTTTATTATTCACAACACATCTTTTAATCATTTCATTCTGTCAGTCTCTTCTTTTTCTTTCCTCTCTTCTTTTTCCTATTTCTCAAGTGTTACATGTTGCTTTGTCGGGTACTTCTTGTATTGTCGACGCGAAAATTACTTCGCTACTTGGGCAGACATGTTGCTTGAGACGAAAACAAATGCTACGTTAAATGGACACAGAATTGAGAAAATTGATGGGCATGTCGCTATAAAAGCAAGAATAAAAGATGCCATCTTGGAAATACGTTATGCAAAGAAAAGAATGTTACTTTAGAGAACTAGATCAATATTCAGAAGAGATAAATAACGATACGGTGATATACGCTTCGTGTGTGTGTAGTGACGTTAGTACTTTTGAGGCGTGTGTAAATGCGTAGGCGTCTATCCACGACGTCTCTATGTGTACGCGCCTGCGTATTCGTGGCATTTGTGGAGCTGTGTGTATACGTGTATGCATGCATGTGTATGTGTATATGTGTATATGTGTGTGTGTACGAATCAGTGTTGCTTGTGTGGATGTTTGAGTGTGAATATTGGTGTATCCGTGTGCATATATGCGTATATCTCTGTATTACTTGCGTGTTCTTTTTTTTTTCGACAGACACACACACACACACATTAACACACGCTCACACATTAACACATACTCACACGTTAATACACACTCACACATTAGCACACACACACACACACACACATACATACACACACACACACACACATACATACACACACACTTGGCCATATATGAGAAGAGAGTGTGTACGCGTAGTTGAAAATATTCTATAGGCGTCTGTGCATTTACGTGTATCTCTGTATTGCCTGTGTGCATGTGTGTGTGTATATCTATAATATATTTTTGAAAAGGGCAGAAGTTGTCTCACGAGCAGTTATGCAGGTAAAAGTGTTAGTAAATGTGGTCGGATTGACCTGAAAATTTGCCCACCTATGTTAAAAGTGCTGGGGAGTTTGCATGGCAACTTTGAGTCTGTCAATTGAAAGGGGTGGCCTCTAGGGCAAAATTCCTCATCTTTAAAATGTGGCCCCTGTAGACCCGAAATGAAATCGCGTTATAATACTAGTATATATATATATATAAATATCTAAACTGCAACATCTCCATGATCATTACCATCATCATCGTCATCAACATCATCATCAATCATCGCCATTATCAACATCGTCGTCATCATCATCATCATCATCATCAACGCTGTCTTCCGATTAGCGCAGACATTGGACTAAACAAAACAAGAGGCAACAACAACAACAAGCAGAAGATTGTGAAAACACAGATCCGTTAGCGCGTCGAACAATATGTCTCGCGTTCCGGTTCTTTACAATCTGAATTCAAATTTCGGCGAAGTCACCCTTACGTTTCATTTGTCTATATTGTCTTCGGCACCAAGATACCAGTCGTCTGATGGACACCATATAATCATTTGTCGTCACCCGTCAAAAATTTGGCCTAGAAATTATACCTTTCAGTCATTAAAACAACGGACAAGTGAAATTAATTGAAAATAACTGAGTTTTGTCTTCTTTTTTTTTTATCATTTTCAAAATGGCGTAGATTTTGCTGTCAAGACGAAAAGATAAACTATGGAACACTTGAAGTGACATATTCATAAACGATGTGTGATCTTCGTTTTGGTTTAGCTTAGTTAGACTTGACTCCTACTTCTGCTGCAAAACAAGGGACAACTCAATAAAACGAGCAAATTAAAGGCGTGTCTGAGATTCTGTGTCTATGAATGTGCGACTTTTTATTGTTGTTCTTGCTGGGGTCGGGGGGGGAGTATATTGGGAGAGCTAACGTCTAATGATTCTGACGCTATTTGGAATTATTATTATTATTATTATTATTATTATTATTATTATTATTATTATTATTATTATTATTATGACTCCGGCTATTGTCGTTATTATTATTATTATTATTATTATTATTATTATTATTATTATTATTATTATTATTATTATTATTATTACTGCCGATTTGTCAACATTACTATATGAATTATTCCCACTTAAACGCTTCTGCATGTATCTCTATTATTTCACCATCATCATCATCATCATCATCATCATCATCATCATCATCATCATCATCATCATCATCATCATCATCATCATCATCACCGATGTCATTATTGTTGCTGTTGTTCTGTTAGTTATTGTTATTTGGGACGGGTTTAGGGAGAAACGAAAGTAAGGGCAAAAGCGGGGTGGGGTATTATGACGATGCATTTATTATGTTCCATTTTTTCCCGATCGTTCCAGTTGTGTATGTTACCATATTTCACGAGAAAAATACTTTTTCGCTCAATTAATTTTTAAAATAACGAAGAATTACGCAAAATATCATTGCCATCATTAAGAGGATTTCGAAAGATAAAACATCATGGAATATGATGTTAGATCATATTTTAACCACTTTCTTCCCCCATTTCTATTGGAATACACTGCTTTTATTTCAATTAATTTTAAAAATAATAAAAGTTAAATTTAATAAAATAACTGGCGTATAGAATATAAACTAACGTCGTCATCATTGCGTGAATATGATATGAACAAACTATTTGTTTCTTTATTAGCACCGTGATGAACGCCTGATAGGAAGTCCTTCAAACGGATGTAGTTTAACACTGACTAAACAAATAGTGATTTCTCAAAACGATTACAGCAGCCTACAACGCTCAAAACAACACATCCAAGTTAAGTTCGATGTGCAAATTAATTTGGATATTCTTTGGCGGGAAGAAAATAGAAAATATTAGAAATTTATCCTTCAGAGAGATACATTACGAATGAACCACTATGTAGTTGCTTAACAAGTTAAAAACTGCAGACAAATCTCCGAGCCAAAACATATAGGGCGATGTAATCCTAGATAAACTATAAATAAAAGCCGTGATTGTTACGTTTGGAACGCCTTTCTATTATAGCTCTGCTCGATTAGCATCACTATATTTTTTAATCTTATTTTTGATCTTCTTTACTCCTTTGTTCTTATCTTTCTTTCTCGAAGACACACGAACTTTATATATAAAACTTCTGCTCAACAAAATGTCGTCTGTACTAAAGTGACATTTAATTCCGAAATCAAAGCGAGGCTAAGTTTTAGATAACACTCTTTACATTTACTTCTCATTACACCGTCGGTGTCTCTTCGTACTAAACCGACTCAAATTTTGTCCGCTTCAGTAAATATAACTTAGTAATAACTCGTTTGAGTGGACAGATCAATATAGTCGGGTTTTAACAAACCGGATACTTCTAAACGTGATTGCATCGAACCTAATGTTTTCAGTGCGGTCATTGTATTGTTTGTGAGTTGGCTGGATTAAGACTTTGTCAATTAGTTACAATTATGGGGGGGGGGGTCTTTTTACAGACACGGAGAGACATAACGACACACTCACGTACATATATCTGTGTGTATGTGTATGTGTGTGTGTGTTTATGTGTGTAGAGGGAAAGAAAAAGAGAGACATAGAGAAAGAGAAAGAGAGAGAGAAATATAAAAAAAGAAAAGATGAGATGGAGGGGAGAAACGAAGAAAAGAGTATTTGTATTTTGTAATAATGTTTAGATGAACACATAGAAACAGATTC
>NC_069000.1:43836392-43837125 GCF_001194135.2 Octopus bimaculoides
TATATATATATGGGGATGTATACATATATATGTATGTATATATGTATATATACGTATATACGTATTTATCTATATATATATGCATATATATATATATGCATATATATATATATGTGTGTGTGTGTGTGTATACATATATGTATGTATGTATGTATGTATGTATGTATTATCGAGCGTTAAACTAATACATCTGTTTGTTGTTTACAAACCCGTCTTCGTCTTTTGCTTTTTTGTTGTTGTTTTTTTGCAAATTCTCACTATGTAAGTATGTATGTATAAAAGAAGACACTGGTGTTTAAACTTTACGACACCTGCTTCGGTAGAATTTTATTGATCTGTTCATTGATTAGACCATAGCATGTAATTGAGCATCTAAGGATAATGGTAACGGTCATCATCAAGATGTTATCACACCGGTTTCTACCTGTTTATAATTTTACCTGAAGGTGGTGGATTATGTGTTACGGTGCAACCTATGAATACAGCAATAAAACTCTACAGAGCCGGCTGTTGTAAATTATAAGCCACATTCTCGTACTTTTTTGTACCTACGCCACACCTTGGAGAAGCTTTGGGTTGGATGAACCGGTGGTGGTGTTTTTTACGTCCCCGTAACCTAACAATTCGTTAAAAATGCCCGATAAAATAACTAAAAGGTTTAAAAGGTTTAACAGAAACACAGGTTCTCGGGGCAATTCATTCGACTTACAATACTATATATATATATATATAT
>NC_069000.1:43837821-43839162 GCF_001194135.2 Octopus bimaculoides
TATATATATATATATATATATATATTTGCATATGTATATAGATGTATACAAATAGATAAATACATATAAGTACATTCAGATACACATATATATAATGTGCTTGTGTGTGTGTGTTTATACGTAAACATATATACATACTTACATACACACACGCACACAAACATACATACATACTTACATACATACTTACATACACACATACTAGTATAAAATAAACGTTTGTTGACATTAATCTGTCTGGCTGTCTAAGGAAGGGGAAAAGCAAAAAAGCAAGGTTAAAGTCACAAAGACCAACGGTTGAAGAAGTACAGCAGCAACAACAAAGAAATAATAAATAAATAAACAAAAGCAAACGATGCGAAAATATTGGAAATTATGTAACAAAATTCAAAATCTGTGAAACGTCTTAACACACACACAGAGTCTTATATTAATACACATTGCACAATGTAGATACCCATGTGTGTGTGTATACTATAAAAGTCTAGTGGTATGAGAAATAAACATGGGGTCATCCCATAAATGATGCGGGTTTTTTTCAATTACATGAAGTTAAAGTCGGAGTGGGGCGGGATAAACTACCTGTATCAACTTGCTATAAAATCAGGTAGTAATTTGACCTGTACGTATTCTTTGTGCAAGTTTTGAACAGTGTAGTTCGATTTTCAAAGCTATAATGGAAGTGACAAAGGAGCAAAATTTGGCATATTTTGTTTTATGTGTCCAATGAAGGCAACAACGCAACGGAATGTCTCGCAGACCTAGAAACGGTCATTTTACTGATTCTTCCATCTTGAGTCAACTACGCCATCGTTTTGGTAGTTACGACTCAATCGATCTTTTAAGTCTTGCTAAGAAGCAAGGTGTACCTTTTCGGTCACTGCGCAAACTATGAGACTTTCTCCGAATTTCCTGATTATTCTTCAAATTGGCTGTGACTCTAAAAAGAACAGATTTGGCACAATTTGTGGCTCTAACAATCTCTCCAGCACTTTTGCCGGTGAAAAATATCCGACAATTACACTTCTGCGGTTTAATTCTCTATATACATTCATAATTTGATTATTCAGAAATAAAAAACAAAATTGTACAAATGGTTATTCAAGCTGGTAATATTTTTAAGTTTAGACTCCCGCAAAATCTGCACGATTAGAAATATAACCATTTGAAACTTGTCGCAAATTACCTGTTACACCCTGTACATACATACATACATACATACATACATACATACATACATACATACATACATACATACATACACACACACACACACACACACACACAAACACACACACACACACACACGCACACACACATGCATATATATAAATATATATA
>NC_069000.1:43840012-43840740 GCF_001194135.2 Octopus bimaculoides
GAGAGAGAGAGAGAGAGAGAGAGAGAGAGAGAAAGAGAGAGAGAGAGAGAGAAAGAGAGAGAGATATAGAAAGAGAGAGAGAGAGAGAGAGAGAGGGAGTGATAGATAGATATAAATATATAGATATATATAGAGAGAGAGAGAGATATACACCACACACATATATATTCATACATATGCATATTTAGAGACACACAGACACACACTTATGTCTATGTATTTACCTATCTATCCATCTATCTATCTACCTGTTTATCTATCTATCTATCTATCTATATACAATACATTATTATTTGCACCTGAGAGAATATGTTTTATTATTCTCTCCGAGGACGGATTGGCACAGTAAAATACATTAGCAATGCTTTAAAACACCATGGACACTAAATGTAGTATACATAAGTGACTGCAAATAGAATAATGATGATAATAATATATTCAGAAATAGCTTTGTTAAATCTATTCAATAAAATAACGAGGAAGAGTATTCCAGAAACGTTAGAAGCATCAACAATGACAGCAAGATGAATACGAAACGAAGTTGTTGAAGTTTAAAAGATAAGAAAATACTTACATGTGTCAGTCGGTGAGAGTGTACGTATGTACGTGAGTGCGTGTGCGCATCTGTGTGTGTCCGTGTGTGTGCGTCCTTGTGTGTGTGTGTGTGTGATCCGTATACGAACTCGCCGTCTGCAGTTGCTTATAGCCTTATATATATACATATATAT
>NC_069000.1:43841392-43844906 GCF_001194135.2 Octopus bimaculoides
ATATATATATATATATATATATATATATATACATATATATCTGTGTGTATGTGTGTGTGTGTGTTTATATAGACAAGCATGCATATATATATAAATGTATATATATAAAAGAAGAAAAAGAAAATGGAGATTGGCAGTTAATAATTGTTTATTATTAACACCAAATTAATCATCATCCCATTTTTTTTTCTTTTATATGGATATAGATTATATGTTTTTCTATATATAGCTATTATTTGAAAGAAATTAATTCCACCAAAATATTAGGTACTGAACCAGTATTTCTTTGGATAAAACTAACCCTTCATGAGGTTAACACAACCGCTAATCGAATATATATATATATATGTATGTATGTATACTACATATGTGGAAAATCGTTGTGTGTTTGTTTGTGGCGTTGTTATCTAACTCCTCCGAAATCTTTTTATTGATTTTGATGAAACTTGACATGTGAGTAGAACACATGTCTGGAAACCTCATGACATACTTAGAATGTTGAAAAAATCGATAATACGGCCCCTGGAAGGGACCTTTATATCTACCTCATATAACTAATTTTTTAAAGACTCAAGGGAAATAACCCATTTCATTGTTTATGTTCGATCACTTTGAATATTGATTTTTGTGTGTCCAATTTCTAATTTTTGCAGACAATATCACTTTTTTACTTTATTTATCACATGAGTAGAACTCATGTCTGGAAACCTTGTGGCATACTTAGATTGTTGAAACAACTTGATAATAGGGCCCATCAAATGGATTCTCCTATCTACTACATATTACTAATATTTTATTCAAACAACCCAAGGGAAATAACCCATACCACCTGCAATTTTTAGCCAAGCGATTAATATTTGGTTCTCACGATCAGCCGACCAAATTCTTCATTTCACTACTCACAGTTTTGAACTGCTAAACATTATTATTGCATTTTCTTAATTTGAATCTCTTCGTTCATACATTTCTATACATACATACTTTTTTGAATGCCCATTACTCGGATAACTCTGCAGTTTTACAATTACATTTTCTCCATTACAGTAGATAATTTTTTTCCATAACTGATTTGTAGTAGCTTCATGCAGGCATAGCGTGGATTCGATCCTCTATTGCTAAATTTCACTCAACACTTCAACAGCGCTTTTCTCACGATAAAACAATATTTTTTCTGTGAACGACAATCTCTCTTACCAGCCTCCGAAAACCTCTCTCGACACGTAGCAATGAGATAAGCATATACACACATATATTTGCCTAAACACACACACACACACACACAGAGGAAGATTCGTACCGATCGACTGATATACATTAAAATATAGGATATATGAGTATGTGTATATATATATATATATATCTATGTACATATGTACGTATCTATATGTATACAGTCTTACATAATCATTTATCTTCGCATAAATGGACACACTTACTTGTGAGTGTGTGTGTGCATGCTTTGATGTTAATTAGTGTCATATTAATTACAAACTCTGTGTGAAGTCCCACCTTTTATTTAATTATTCATTGAATGGCCGTTTCTGTCTCTCTTTTATATCGTATCACGTGTTAATGACTACGACTTATTTCTGGTTTAATTCTGACCGCCTGGTATAAAGACATACATACATACCTACATATATATATGTAGGTATGTATGTATGAGAGAAAGAGAGAAAGAGAGAGAGAGAGACATACATATGAGAACACGTAATTGCTAGTAGGGATACCTTATTTTCTTTTGCAACTATATTTTTCTACCAAATTTAGGAGAAGTTTATAATCAAAATAATATGTCCTGCTTTTTGTGTTAGCGGTGCGATTCAATCACTTTTCAGTTATCTCTACAGAATTTTTATAGAATTTAGGGCTACCGCTGAAATTTGCGACGTTTTGTTTATGAATACATCTATGTAAACAATGAGATCATCAATACAAAAAATTGGTGTATATACGCATTTCAGGAGTTATTGCTTCTTCGTCAGCGCTACATCCAACCTATTAACTATCCACGAACTTAACGCTTTAATAACCAGTAAATGTAGCGTTGAAACACAACTGATTAGATCAATTTACATACTGAACACATTCCTGACAACCGGGACATACATATTACTTGCTGGCAGGACACCATAACGTATTTTTCTGCAATGCATGGATAATTTATCCTGTTCGCACTATTTTATTAACATTATCAGGCGTTTGAGAATAAAAAAATTATTTCTGTATCTTTCAATACATCTCAACGCTTCTAAAACAAACTTTGTTTACTTTCATCGAAAGTTGAACTTATTAGCATTATCACGCGTTTGAGAATAAAAGATTTATTTCACGTTGTTCCAACCCATTCCGCTGGCAAAACTGAATAATACTTTTTTATTTCAAGGGGCCATTCTAATTACATTTTGTGTCATCCTGAATCTCCCTAAAAAACTCTATTAAGGGTGCACGTGTCTGTGGAGTGCTCAGCCACTTGACTGGTACTTCATTTTATCGATCCCTGAAGGATAAAACACAAAACTGACCACGACAGAATTAGAGCTCACAATGCAAAGAAAAGTCATTGAAATAATTTTTTTTATGTAGTAACAAGGCCAAACATTGACTGCAGACAAATCAATCATAAATCATATCGACCACAGTAATAAATCGATACTTTATTTTACCGATCTCAGGAAGATAAAACGCAAAGTTGACCACAGTGGTAATTGAACTAGGATCGTAAAGAATCACATGAAATAAAATTCTTCCGTTGCAACAAGACCAAAAATTGATTGCAGAGCACTCGATCATACAGGTCACATCAATAAATCGAGATATTATCGACCATTCAATGATAAAACACAAAGTCCACCTCCGCCCGATTTGAACGCAGAACACAAAAATTGAAACTAAACATCACACGACCAACTATATCAGCGCCACACTCCACCGCGATCACTGCTATTTCAGCCGACTTATCTATTTACTAACAAATTTTTTTTTTTCAAAAATGTCGGTGTCTGTTTTTATGATGTTTTGTAAACGTTATTTCGATATTGTTATTGTTGTTTGTAGTAGTGGTGGTGGTGGTGGTGGTGGTGGTGATGTTAGGTGGTGGTTTTGTGGAGCTGGGAGCGGGGCTGGTTCTTCATGTGTATGTCTATGTTGAACATCGGTGTACGTGTGTGTGTGTGTGTGTGTGTGTGTTTGCATTTCTTTGTGTTGTGCTATGTATGTGTGCGTGTATATATGTACATATGTGTGTATACATATACATATATGTATATACGTATATTTTCATATACAAACAAATATGTATATGTATATAAACATATTTATTTATATTCCTATACACACACACACACATATGTGCATATACATATATATCTTTGAGTATATGTATATATGTATGTATTACATTTATGTATATAAATATATGTATTTATATACATACATACATACATACATACACACATATACATATATAAATATGTATACTCATATACCTATATATATATATATATATATATAT
>NC_069000.1:43846007-43846495 GCF_001194135.2 Octopus bimaculoides
TATATATACATGTGTATACATATACATCCATCCATCCATACATACATACATGCATAAATTACATATACTTACCTACATGTGTGTGTGAGTGTGTGTGTGTGTGTGTAAAAATACTTATAGCCATAAATATACATACATATTTAGAAGCAGACGACAATCATCTAATACATCTATACATTTGATAGATGCATACATAAGAATACACGCGTGTATATATGTATGTATATGTATATACAAATGTGTTTGTGATTAAATATTATGCTGCATACGTGTAGATATAAATTTATGTGCTTGCGTACGTGTGTACATGGACGTGCCAGCCTTTGTATCTGTGTGAGTATATGCGTACAATTACCGTGTTTCTGTATTATATTTGTCCAAATAGTATTTATTCTGGTATTAAGAAATATTTGAATATTCGTCATTCGGTTTGCCTTTCTCTCTCTCTCTCTCTCTCTCTCTCTCTCTCTCTCTCTCTCTCTCTCTCT
>NC_069000.1:43847359-43848696 GCF_001194135.2 Octopus bimaculoides
CGCATTATTATCTGGATTTTCTTGTATTTCGGGATAGTCATTTTTGCTTTTCCAAATAATCACACGCAATATATATTTTTTATTCTCTCGTTTATTACTGTTCTTATTTTATTATTTTAATTCATGTCACGCCGGGCGAAATACTTAGCAGTATTTCGTCTGTCTTTACGTTCTGAGTTCAAATTCCGCCGAGGTCGACTTTGCCTTTCTTCCTTTCGGGTTCGATAAATTAAGTACCAGTTGTGTACTGGGGTCGAACTAATCGACTGGCCCCTTCCCTAAAAATTTCGGGCCTTGAACCTAGTGTAGAGAAGATTACTTTAACTCATGCCCATTGTCCGGAAAACTTTTGTAACACATCTGTGACCTCTTCAGTGACACTTTTCGTTTTCGTGTGTGTTCTTGTTCCACTGACTGAGAAAAAAATACGATAACGTAATTTTCTATGCCGGAAATTTCGAAACGACATGCTGCACGGCTTGGTATTTGCGCCGTAAGTTCCAATACGAAGAGATGGTGAACACACAGGACAACCGTTGGTCTTGCCGTGTCCCCAAAACATGTACCGAGAATGATGAAAATCAAACCTCCAGTCAACATCATGGTGTTTGGAGTGATTACTAGCGATGGCGAAGTTATGCCTCGGTTCATCTTCCCATACGGCCTCAGACTCCACACGGAGGCCTTCGTCAGGTCCCTGGAGGAGGTAGTACTATCCTGGGTCCAGAGGGTGGCTGCTGGAAAACCCTGTGTCTGACAACAGCATTCTGCACCATTCACACATGCAGGAGAACCTAGTTATGGCTGTCAGACAATTTCTGCGACCCCGTCATTCTTAACATCTGGCCACCTAACTCCCCAGACTGCAGTCTCCTTGATTGTTATATGTGGGGCGCAGTTGAGAGAAATAGAGCAACAAAACTCCTTGTAACACCAAAGGTGAACTGAAGGCAAGGGCTATGGCAGCATTCACCAACTTAAGCAAGGAGAGCGTCCAAGAGTTGCAGGAAATTCCAAATTCGTCTGGAGGTCGTGGTTGAAACCAATGGCGATTTTATTGAATAAATTTACTCTTTAGTATTTCAAAATATTTTTATGTAATTTTCGTAAATATATTTTAAAATAAGATGTCACCGGATCCTGTATATGTTCACGTCTGTGTATGATGGGTTCTCACGCAGTTTCATTTATCGAATTCACACGCAAAGCATTGGTTAACCCGGTGTTATAGTAGAAACCGTTTTACAAAGTGCCGCGCAGTTGGACTGAACCCGAAACCATATCTCTGCTAAGTGAGCTTCTTAATAGCTCACCCATACTCCGCACTATACATAGAT
>NC_069000.1:43849063-43850173 GCF_001194135.2 Octopus bimaculoides
TATATATATATATATATATATATATATATCGTTCTCTAATTCCCTGCCTAGCTTACTTCTCCTGTCGTACAATCGTTGTTTCATCGCTTTTCTTTTTCGTATTCGTTTTCATCCCTTCTTTTTTCCTTAAACTTTCTTCTGTTTTCCTTTCCATAACCGTCATCTTTTTATTCTTATTAACTACTTGTCCACCATTCCATTCAGCGATATACTTTTCTTTTATTTGTGATTTTTCATTGTTTTTTTTTTCTTTTTTCTTTTTTTTCTTTTCACTTTTCTCTTTGCTTTTTCGTTTCGTTTTATTTTTACTATTTCCCTTTCGTTCTGACAAAAAGACTGACTGATATGTTATAAAGAAAACAAAACTGAAATGATAGTGACTGTGTAGAAATCTGAATATGAAACGTTAATAAACTATTTGTTTTCACTGAATTTTCCTCTTTATTTTCCTGATATTTTATTTCGACAGCGAATATCTTTCTAACTTTATTTAGAATATGCTTTTTCGATCTTTCTTTTATCATCACCGTGGGCCTTGTCTTTAATGATTTTTTCTTGCATATATTATCAACTTTTCTCGTGGAATTCACTGACTGTTTGTTTTCCTATCGACTACATACTACCCTTATTTTTTAATTTTCTTTACTACAATTCAGGTTGTTTTCTTTTATGAAAACAAAAAGAAATCTTAAGACAAAAATAAAATAAAATAATAATAAGACGAATTATGTGTAAAGATGTGTTTGAGGCGGTCGTCTGGCTGAAACGTTGGAGCGTCAGACAAAATATCTTCTGCTTGTTATTCCATCTCATTACGTTCTGAATTCAAATCATGGCATACTCTTTTACTTGTTTCAGTCATTTCACTGCGGCCATGCTGGAGCACCACCTTTAGTCGAGCAAATCGACCCCAGTATATATTCTTTGTAAGCCTAGTACTTATTCTATCGGTCACTTTTGATGAACCGCTAAGTTACGGGGACGTAAACACACCAGCATCGGTTGTCAAGTGATGTTGGGGAGACAAACACAGACACACAAACACACACATATATATACATATATACGACGGGCTTCTTTCAGTTTCCGTCTACCAAATTCACTCACAAG
>NC_069000.1:43852675-43853859 GCF_001194135.2 Octopus bimaculoides
TGGAAGATGGCAGACGATAGAAGTAAATGACAAAGGAAGTCAGAAGACAAGAAAAAGACTGAGGAAACGGAATCTGATAAAATAAACTTAAAAACCAAAATAACATTGAAAATGCACCCAAAAATAAAAAACAGGACAAATGTCGTAAAAAGAATAAAGACACCTAAATTAATAAAGATTTTTTTTTTCTAAAACGGCATCAAATTGATTTTAAATTGTTTGTTAATGAAAAAATCGATATTGACTAAGATAGTTTTTTTTTTTTGTATATATTCTGTAGTTGTTTTTGTATGAAGCTGTGTGTTTTGGTGGAGATGCTGTTGGTTATGTTAGCTCTGATGGTTGCGTGGTGGAAGTGATGCTCATGAAGCTGGTGTTGTTGACGGCGGGGGATCCTAGTAGTGTTGGTGGTGATGGTCCTGTTTGGTGTTAGTCGTGGTTGTGGTGGCTGTTGCACTTGGCGGGTTTCGCTTTCTTTCTATTTCTTGGCTCACATCAAGTGAAAATATTTGGAGAATTCTTTTCTACAAACAAAAGCACTCATATTCTTTTCTACTCTAGGCACAAGGACCGAAATTTATGGGAAAGGGGCCAGTCTATTACATCGACCCCAGTACGCAACTGGTACTTTTGTGTAATATATAATTGATTATTGATAATTTTCACTAGATTCATTGCAGTCATATTTACTTTTATTTCGCATTCCTTCATTCCTTAGTATAAAGTAGTCAACAGAAAGAAAAGAAAATGGAAGCAAATTTTTTGCTGCTTCTTTTCAGTTATATCAAGAGCAGTGATGATGTTTTCTTTGCATTCTATTATTTTCGAGAAAGGAGCGTCAAAAAGAGAAAGACTGAGAAATCTGATAAAGCAGGAAGTAAAAAATTTGCGTCCCTTACCTTTTCTTTCTGTTGACAACTTAACACGGTTGAAAGGCAAGCAGCGAAAATATCTACTTGCCTTTCAGCCGTGTTAAACCAGCAGTCATGTTGTCAACTGTTTTTTTCTCTTCAAATGTTGATGTCTGTTTTATTGCTCTCTGATATATTTCGTATGATTATTCGGTAACGAAGAATACACATTTTATCTTTTGTCTTCTACGTGTTTCAACCGGCCCAAGACTATAGTAGAACACACACACACACACACACACACACACACACACACACACACACACACACACA
>NC_069000.1:43854578-43855817 GCF_001194135.2 Octopus bimaculoides
GGGGGGGGGGGCTTCTTTCTGTTTCTGTCTACCAAATCCATTCACAAGGCTTTAATCGGCTTGAGGCTATAGTGCCCAAGGTGCCACGCAGTGGGACTGAACCCGGAACCATGTGGTTGGGAAGCTAGCTTCTTACCACACAGCCACGCCTCCGCCTATACCAGAAATTAAAGGTGGCGTTCTTTGAGACCTGTGAACAGAGAACGCAAAACGGTTTCAATCCAATTTCAAATGACTTTTCCTCTTTTTGTTTTACTTAGTCCATTATATTCGTGAAGGAATAGATGTCTCAATGGCCATTGAGACTTAGCAAATATGGGTTACTACGAATATGGGTTACTACGAGTGCAAAATGAAAAGTGATCGATATTTGGTTTGCAATTTTAATGAGCGAAAAACTATAAATAGAAAATAAATAAAAACACATTGAGAATAATTATTAATTTATTTTTTTTATTACAGTTCTCTCCCCTACACTTTCTCTCTCTCCTTCTCTCCCTCACTCCTTTTCTCCTTCATTCTCTCTCTTTCTCCCTCTCTCTTTCTCTCTTTCTCCCACCTCTCTCTCCTTCTCTCATTCACTCTCACTTTCTTTCGCGCGCTCTCCTTCTATTACTCTTTCTCTCTCTCACTCTCTCCCTCTCCCTCCGTCAGTTTCTCATTCTCACTCACTTTCATTCTTCCTCTCTTCTCTCTCTCTGTCTCCCCTTCTCTCCCTCTCCCTCCCTCTCTCTCTCTCTCACTCTTCCTAGTTTTGTGTCTTTTTTTGTCAGTTTTATTTATTAGTTCTTTATTGTGGTTTCTTTTCTGGTCAACTTTGGTCTAATTGAAATGACAGTTAAGTAGGTGAAAGCGTATCAGACGATAAAAACTGTAAAATGCCATTAAAATAAAATCACATTCGTTGAAATAGAAATAAATATTTAAAAAAAGCAGTTGAAGATAAATATATTTTTTCATGCATGTGTATGTGTGTGTGTGTGTGATGTATGTGTGTGTGTGTGATGTATGTGTGTGTGTGTGTGTGTGTGTGAGCGTATGTTAGTAAATCTGTGTGTGCGCGTGTTAATTAAATTACAAGTCACACTTATATGACATACTTCATCTTTTATTAGAGCTCTTCAGCGAAAGGCCAACAGCACACTTGCTGAAGTAGTAGTCATCGAATCATTGAATCAACAGAGAGACATTCAGGCGTGGCTGTGTGGTAAGACGTTCGCTTCCCAACCACATAGTTCT
>NC_069000.1:43856185-43857450 GCF_001194135.2 Octopus bimaculoides
CAGTGAAATGTGTTTTTCTCTTCTGTTACTTTGCTCGTCTGTCACGCTTTCACGTGATTAGTTGAAGGGAAACGTGAAGAGCGAAAGAGAAAAAGAGAGTGAGTCGAAGAATGAGAGAGAAAGAGGGAAAATCTCTGTATTAAGTCTATAAAATTGTGCATAAAGTATATAAAGTGTATATATATATATATAAAGTGCATTAAGTAATCATCGTATTCCAATTTCCTTCACATTTCGAGGATTAGCAGATGAGCGAATGTCATTTGATACAGACACGACACAGGCTACGTTTTCAGGATATTTGGATTAAGTTTTCAGAAATAACCGAAAAGGTTTACCATTATTTCCATGAAATAATCACCGACTCCGTTAGTGTGTGTATATGTATTTTAAAGATGATTTTTAGACACGGCGGAAGAGAGTTAATGAAAAATAAAGCGTAATACGGGTGTTTCTGATTTGAGCACACAACAAGCAGTTCAAGGGAGAAGAAGTGTCAGTCAATACTAACTATCACCGCTAGAACTCGACTAGTAGGTACTTAATTGATCGACCCCGGGGGAGTGAAAAGTGAAGTCAGAGAGATTTGAACGCAGAGCGCAGGCGAATACTACGGAGTAATCTAGCCGTTACTCTAGCAACTCTGCCTCGTACATATGTGTGTGTGTGCATATACATACTGTATATATACACACACACAGACATATATATACATATTTATGTTTATATATGTGTGTGTATGTTTATATATGTATATATATATATATACATGTATACATACATGTGTATGTTTGTGTTTGTGTTTGTGTGCGTATGTGTATAAACATTTGTATGTTTGTGTCCATGTATGTATACAAACATACATGTAGACACAAACACACACAGACAAACGGACAGAGAAATAGACAGAGAGAAAGAGAGAGCGAGAGACATACATGCATAGAGAGAGAGAGAGGGGGAGAGATAGAGAGATAGATAGACAGAGAGGCAGACAGACAGTCAAACAGACAGATAAGAAGAGAGTGAAAGAGGGAGTTACTGTCATTCAAGTCCGAGATTAACCATTAATCATAAAAAACGACTGTCAGTTTCACCGGCTTTGGTTCATCGGGTAATCACATAAACATCTTTTTCTTTTCTGAATATTGAGATAATAATGACAATATACATACGTACTTACATACATGTAAACATATACAAACAGATATATACATTTATACATACATGTATGTGTGTATATATATATATATATATATATATATATA
>NC_069000.1:43857460-43859951 GCF_001194135.2 Octopus bimaculoides
TATATATATATATATATATATACATATGTGTGTGTGTGTGTGTGTGTACAGACATATGAATAGAGACATACATACATATGTGCGTATGTATGTATTTATTTATGAATATTCATACAAACACGTATATAAAAATATGTATGCAGATGTGTGTGATTGTATGTGTATGAATGTATACGCGCGCGCGTGCGCACACACACACTCACGCACACACACACACGTTCTTCGTTTTGTTTTCTTTTGTATTTTGTAATTGTTTCGTTTTCCTTTCGAATTTCCACTTGTGACATTTCCTCGCTTCCATTTATTTACCCACAATCTACATAACAACTTCATGTACCGCAACAAACAGTGTTTGTCTGTATGCCCTTTCCTTCCTTCCTTCCTTCCTTTCTTTCTTCCTTTTTTATTTCTTCGACTTCAAAATTAAATTGCTTTTCTCATTATTACTATACGAAGCAAAACGTTAAGATGCTTCCACATTTCATAAATGAAATCACATTATCATAGGAATGACTTTATTGTTATTTGTCACACTTGCCATCACCATTATTCAAAAGGAAAAAGCAAAATGAGACGCAAAATCGTTAATACGCCGAATAAAATACCCAGCGTCATTTCGTCCGTATTTACGTACTGAGTTCAGATTGTACCGAGATTGACCTTGCTTTTCATCCATTTCGGAGTCTGTACAATACGTTCCTGTTAACGAGATCGATGCAATATATTTGCACCCAACCCGAAAACTTGCTGGCCTTAAAATAAAGAAAAATTTTGCACGCCGGTCAAAATGCTTAGCATCATTTCGTCTGTCCTTACGTTTTGAGTTCATATTTCGCCGAGATCGACTTCACCTTTCATCCTTTCGGGATCGAAAGCTTAAGTACCAGTTAACCACTGGAGTCGATGAAATTGACTAATTCCTCCCCAAAAATTTCAGGCCTTGTGCCTTTATTAGAAAGGATTATTATACAGCGCCCTTGTCATTATTATGGAAAGGAATGTGAGGCTGGAATGAGAAGTTCTCTTCTCCAGCTAATTTGTTAACAAGGATCGATGACTGGCAATAATGAATAGAGGCAGAAACGTTAGCCCTCTGGGCGAAATGCTTAGCGATATTTCGTCTGTCTTTATTGAGCAAATATTCTGATCAATACCTCAGATTTGCTTGTCAGTTGTTTGACCTTAACCAGTTGAGCATATTCCTTAGTGGCTGATAATATGTGCATCTCTGATCACGAGCAGAAGTAGTGGGGGAGTATCATAACCATGTGTTGAGAGCAGTTCTTTGGGGTTTGAATAATTCTGGTATGGAGACGTGGACGTTTTGTTCATCATCCTTAAAATAAACCTTATTCATGGGCATTTTGAGCGGGATGGGCTACTCAACCTGAAGAGAATTCTAACTGGGCCCCACCTGCAAGGTCTTGATACGAGATCACCATAGCACGCACACATGGACGTGATGCATGTGCCTGGTGTACCCTTATCAGACGTGTAGTCATGATGGGTATGCTGGGCTTCGTATATTTGTACCCCAGTGTCACTTTGATGACGTGCGCTGCTCAAGACGAAATTGCAAGAATTTGGATTATGAGAAGAGCGTTTTTCATCCCAGTATTTGCAGGGACACTCGGGGTACTTACAACCAAGTTCGAGAAATATGTCAGAGAAATCGAAATTTACATGAGAGCAGGGCAAGCCCCAAAAAGCTGCGCTGCTGGGGACAGCTAGGATCTTGTGATTGGTACTTGGATGTTGAATGTCTCCCACGATTATTAACAACCAAATGTCAAACCTTATAATGTGTGGAAAGAGAACCTGTGAGACCTCTGACAACAAGCTGCTGTCCGCTCTCACAGAACCCAACTGAACAAACAAAACCGAACGCTGTAAGTAAAACAATAATAATGCTACTAATAATAATAATAATATTTTTTTCTAATACAGCACATTGCGTGACATTTTCAGGGAGGGGGCAAATCGATTACATCGACCCCAGTAGTTCATTATCACGAAAGGACGAAGGGCAAAGTTGAGCTGAACGGAATTTGAACTTTAAACGTAAATAACCAGAAGAAAAGCCACGCATTTTGTCCGGCGCGCTAACAATTGAGCCGGCTTCTTTTCTCAAACCATTGTTCTCCACCATAAAAACAAGAAAACAAAGGAGATTTCAATGTTCTTGTCACACACTGTTGTTCTTCCGTTTTTACCATTGTATTCAACGGAATATTAAATAAGTCCAAACCTTTCAACTTGACTCGAATTGTTTTCTCCTTTCACTTCCTGACTTCATTTATCCTCTCTGGTCGTTCTAATAGCATTTGCAATCACTCTTTTTTTGATGCTGCTGCTGTTGGTGGTGTTGTTGTTGTTGTTGTTGTTGGTGGTGGTGGTGGTGGTGGTGGTGGTCGTCGTCGTCGTCGTCGTCGTCGTGTCGCTTTCTTTTTCTTCTCCTCCTCCTCCTCCTCCTCCTGCCTCCGTATTTTCT
>NC_069000.1:43860361-43863239 GCF_001194135.2 Octopus bimaculoides
TTCTTCTTCTTCTTCTTCTTCTTCTTCTTCTTCTTCTTCTTCTTCTTCTTCTTCTTCTCCTCCTCCTCCTCCCCATTCTTACCCCCCGCCTTTCCATTCTTTCTTTTCTTTTCCTTCTCTTGATTCTTCTCCTACCCTGCCTCTTTCTTCTCCTCCTCCAACTCCCCTCTCCACCTTCTCCCCCCTCTCTCTTCCATCTTTCCCCCTCCTTCCACATCCTCCTCCTCTTTCTTCATCTTCTTGTCGTTTGTGACTACTGTTACTGTTAATGATGCTGATGATGTTGATGTAGTTGCTGTTGTTGATATTGATCCAAATATTCGTGTAACTTTCCGCGTTGATGTTTATCTCATTTGCATGTTGTTCTTGTTGTTCCTAGTGGTGAGATGGCGGTGGCTGAGTATTCCTGTTGTTTTCGTCATTGTTTTTTGCTGTCGGGTGACGCTTCCATTGTTGATCTTTGAATCATTTGCTGAAATCCTACACAGACTTTCATCTCCTTTATATTATTTCTGTTTCTGTTGTCGTTACTGTTTCCCATCCTTTTGACAACTTTTATATTAATGAGCGGTCGTTTCAACTTACCAAGCAACCTAATATACCACGCGTAATTCATTCATGGTCTCATAAATACAGTTACTCTAAAAACACTCGCAAAAGCAATGAAAAGCTTCTCATCTCCAACCTAAGAACATCTGCTCCAGAGGGTATCAACATGCTTCTCAGTTCATCATTTACATTGGACGATAGGTGTGCTCGTCTTGTTTGTTGTTAACACAGCGTTTCGGCTGGTGTACTCTCCAGCCTTCATCAGGTGTCCTGGTGGAATTTCCAACCCAACCCTTTATTTGAATAATGGGGTACTCTCTTCTCATTTCCAATACTTATTTTTTAAAAGCCTGGTACTTATTCTATCGGTTTCAGTTGCCGACCCGCTAAGTTACAGGGACGAAAACACACTAGTATCGGTTGTCAGGCGATGATGGAGGACGTGTGTGTATGTGTATGTATTTATAAATATACATATTTCTTTATTGCCCACAGGGGGCTAAACACAGAGGGGACAAACAAAGGGAATAAGTCGATTAGATCGACTCTTGTACGCAGCTGGTACTTATTTAATTGACCCCGAAAGGATGAAAGGCAAAGTCGATCTCGGCGAAATTTGAACTCAGAACGTAACGGCAACCGAAATACCGCTGAGCATTTCGCCCGACGTGCTAACGATTCTGCCAGCTCGCCGCCTTACATATACATGTATGTGTTTGTATGTATGTATGTATGTGTGTATATTTGTATGTATGTACGTATGGATGGATGTACGGATGGATGGATGTACGGATGGATGGATGGATGGATGGATTTATTTGTGTGTTTAGTGTGAGTGTTGATTTTCGTCATAATGTCAAAAAAAAAAACACTGATAAAAAAAACATTGTGCAAGAAACAAAACCTAAATGATTTTTCAAAATCGTATTAAGCAATATCTCAGACGATCTGTCGGTATTCACTGCTTGGTCGTATATAACCACAGCAACCGGAAAATTGTTCAAATATATGGCGTTGAAACGGTGTTAACTTCCGGATAATTCCGGCGCCGTCACCTCGCAACGGAATATTGACGGATTAAACCGAAGTGTGTATGGCGGCGGGAAGGTAAATGCGGTTGGAAGGTGGGGAGGATCAGCATGTATATGTGTACGCGTGTGTGTGTATGCGTGTGTTTGTTTTTGTCTGTTGTGTTTAATAAATCTTAAACCGAGTGTTTAGAAAGAAGCGGTGATGGTTTTGGTGGTGGCAGCGCTGGTAATGTTCACGTTGGTGCTGATGATGATGGTAGGAGTAGGGGGTGAGGACTGCTGGTGTCGCCGGTGGTTACGGCAGTAGAAGTGGTCCTTGTGTTGACGCTGCTGCTGCTACTGCTGCTGCTGCTGGTTTTGGTGTTGGCAACGGTGATAGAGGGCTGCTGTTGGTGCTGGTGAGAGCGACTTCAAGAGTGGCGGCGATGATGCCAGTGATGCTGGTGATGGTAGTGGTGGTAGTGATTCAGGTGATGATGGTGGTCGTCGTGGTCGACGTGGTGTTGCCAGTGATGATGTTGTTGGCGATAGTTGTGGTGGTGATGGTTATGGCACCGGCGGTAGTGATGGCGAGATTTCCAACGGTGATGATATAAGTATCTTTGAGTCTGGGAGATGATGGGGATGATGATGATGATGATGACAACGACGACGACGACGACGATGATGATGATGGTGATGATCATAATGATGATGGCGATGATGATGATGACGACGACGACGACGACGATGATGATGATGATGATGGCGATGATGAAGATGATGATGGTGATGAGGAGGAAGGGGAGGAAGGGGAAGAGGGTGATGATGATGATGAGCGTGTGATCGTTTGTGTGGGTACGAGTTTAGACGGAAAACAGGCTTCGACGTGTACCTTGTGGCTCTTTCGAGACTCTACCTATTGCCAGTACAAGAATACATTAAGCAGTCGTATGCTTTGGATAATTATGATGTTCTTCTACAAGAGAAACCGAGGTTCTTAGATCAGAGGTGCCTCTTTTTGGTATCCGGTGCTGATGAGAAGAGAGCAACTTCGAAATTCCTGCACCCACCACTTCAACAACGAAAGGTGGTTTTACACCATTTTCTCTCCAGCGAGAATATTTCTCTATCACAGCCTACAGTGAAAAGCCTTTTTATGTGTGCAAAATATCTCTCAAACACCTCTAAACTGATATCACATACACACACGCACGCACACACAAACACACACACATACATGCTGATAAAAAAAAAATATATGTATATATATATATATATATATATATATATATATATATATATATATATATATATAT
>NC_069000.1:43865610-43868207 GCF_001194135.2 Octopus bimaculoides
GGGGGGGGGGGGTAGCGAGGACTAAATAAGTCTTCACCTCCGAGAGGTTGCCATTCACACTCTCTTGTCAACCACCGACACCGCCTTCACCAGATTTCAGCTGCCCATAAATATGTACATGGAGTGCAGATAAATGATGATTACATCAGCTCATCAGATGATAACTGTCTCATTAATGAAACATCAGATCAGTACATCAAGGCGTTATTGTGACTTGCGACTTGCAATTCAGCAACTAATATATCATTTCCTGAATATCTATTCTTAAATATGCATTGACAAGCAAGAGCGAAATCACCGGAAACTCTATTTCAACAGCAGGTATAATATCAGGTTTAATACGAGAGAGCCTTCTCCTAATTTTTTTTCCCGCCAAACTATACACTAGGACTCATAGGTGAGAAGGTGTTGATTTTGGAACTGTTCCTTCTTCAAGAACATTTAGTTGTCACCCAGATAGAAACCAGGATTCTTTTTACGACCCTGCCCCCTCTCCCGCACAAGCTCACATGTATACATATATGATCAGTGTTTCACCGTATTTTATAGAACGCCTATATCTACATCGGCGATCAGTATTTCAATATATTTTGTCTAACTATATCTGTATATATAATCAGTAACTATTGTATCCGCATATGTGGCCCGTATATACACACACCTATCTATCTATTTATCTATCTATCTATCTATCTATCTATCTATCTGTCTATCTATCTATCTATCTATCTGTCTATCTATCTATCTATCTATCTATCTATCTTTATCTATCTATCTATCGATCTATCTATCTATCTATCTATCTATCTATCTTTATCTATCTATCTATCTATCTATCTATCTATCTACCTATCTATCTATCTATCTATCTATCTATCTATCTATCTATCTATCTATTTATCTATCTATCTATCTATCTGTGTGTGTATATTATGTAACCCCCTTTGTTGACCACCATACGGTGACCACCAACTATTTAGGGTGCAATGGTGGTTTTGGGCAGTGTTTTTGGTGGCTCTCTTGTCCTCCTATTGTTATCAAAGAGTATCCATTTCTCATCAATACAAAAACGGTTCTCTTTCCAACAGAGAAATCAACGTGGAACACACTGTAAGGCGTCTGTTTCTTTGAATCTCATTAAGTTGATGGGAAACAAACCTATCCACCTTTTTGACTTTTCCAATTTTTTTCAAGTGTCGAGAAGCAGTTGCGGGAAATGTCTGGAGCTATGATCCGATTTTTCGGACCGTTGTTCTCGGATTTCGTTTAACCAAATCATTCAATTCATCATGCCGAATAACTGATTTTGGTCTCCCTCTTGGTTCATTTTTAAGGCTTTCATCTCCTGAACGAAATCTTTGGAACCATCTTTTAACAATTCTAATGTCAACAGAATCGTTACCAAAAGCCCGCTTGATGTTTCGTAGAACTTTGGTGGCAGAGTGACCCAACTTGTATTCGTACAAAAAACCACTCGGTACTGTTCAGTTGTCAACATTGTCATAAAAGCTGTGGGTAGCAATTTTGAATAATATTATTGTCTAGAAAGAAAAAGAGTCAAGAGTAAACACAAGCAAATACATAGAAACTCATTAAAAATCCATTTATAGATGATTCATAAGAAAACCACTTAAAATACGACATTTCATGTGAGACAACCTAATATTTGCAAAGTCATGTACTGCGTTTAGTTCTCTTGTAATTAATAGCTCTCGAAACTCGTTTCCTATGTAACGAAACGTGTAGTTCATTTAGCTTATATTCATCCAAATAACTTGCAAAAATATTTTTCAAGAAATGTGATTCTGAGTTTTGAAAAAAAATATATATTCAAACAACATTCACTTGTATTCTTGATTCATTGTGCAATCTTTCACTTTATTGCATTAGTATTTGTTTTTAAGATACCAGAGAAGATTCGCAAACAATGTAGCGAAGGATGGAACAAGCAAATAAAAGCGACAAAATGTAGCATATAACAAAATTGTCGCAATTGTTATGTTGAGTGAGTTGAGAAATTGATGGTAGTAGTGCAGAGTAATCACAAATGGAAAATTCTAATCATCTCTAATTCAAGTTTTTGTTCTACTCTTTTCTCTTTTGTAGATCGAAACTATTGGTGATGCTTACTGTGTAGCAGCAGGGTTACATAGATCCAGTCCTTACCATGCGCAACAGATTGCCTGGATGGCTCTTAAGATGATGGATACGGCCACATCACAGAAATCTCATGATGGCAAAGCAATTGAGGTAGGTGGCGCTGGCCTTCTGGTTCTAGTGGTTTGTTTACTTGTGTGACGAGGAGCAAGACGTGACTCTAGGCAGCTCAAAGTGTATGCGTCAATATGTTTATGACTATATTTGTTTGGTTTGTAAGCATGCACATATTTGTGCTTATGTAAGTATGTATGTATGTATTATGTAGCTACGCACGTACGGACACACACACATACATACATACACTCATGCATGCATGTATACATACACACATACATGCATACACACACATACATACATGCATGCATACGTGTATACATACATACAGACACACATATACATACATACGCGCACACATGCATACATACATACGTACAGAG
>NC_069000.1:43868236-43869467 GCF_001194135.2 Octopus bimaculoides
GCGTCAATATGTTTATGACTATATTTGTTTGGTTTGTAAGCATGCACATATTTGTGCTTATGTAAGTATGTATGTATGTATTATGTAGCTACGCACGTACGGACACACACACATACATACATACACTCATGCATGCATGTATACATACACACATACATGCATACACACACATACATACATGCATGCATACGTGTATACATACATACAGACACACATATACATACATACGCGCACACATGCATACATACATACGTACAGAGTATAAGAGAAATAATCTCTTCGACAAGTTCACAGCGTCACCTGCCTGGTGTCTGTGACCGAAGAGGAGATAATTACTCCGAAACGCTGGTGTCTCAGTCTTGGTAGGTGTCAAAGTGTATCTGATCGCATTTTGTCACCGATCCAATTGGTCCAATCACAATAGGTACCATTCTTGCTTTCATATTCCACATTCTTACGACATCTATTCTCAAGTTTGTATTATTTTATTATTATTAATATTATCATTATTATTATTATAATTATCATTATTGTAATTGTTGTTGTTGTTGTTGTTGTTGCTATTTCTTAATGTAAACTATTTGTGCCTAATAAAGAAATCCTCCTCATCATCATCATTAACATCATCATCACCATCGCGATCATCATCATCATCATCATCATCATCATTATTATTATTATTATTATTATTATTATTATTATTATTATTATTATTATTATTGTTATTATTATTATTATTACTGCTGTACGTAATTGTCGCTTTCAGATGCGGATTGGTATACACAGTGGTTCAGTCCTAGCTGGAGTAGTTGGAACGAAGATGCCACGCTATTGTCTGTTTGGTAACAACGTCACATTGGCGAATAAGTTCGAATCCGGAAGTATAGCCAAACACATAAATGTCAGCCCGACATCGTACGAGTAAGTTGTCTCCCTTGATGATCACGAGGTCGGTGGTGGCGCCGGCGGCAGCGGTGGCGGTGGTGGTGGTGGTGTCAATGTTCTTTTTTGTTCATGGAGCTGATGATGATGATGATGCCTTTGTTAATGATGATGATGTGACAGTGGTGGTAGTAGTAGTTGTAGTTGTGGTAGTCGTACTGTTGGTGGTGGTGGTTGATGTTGTTGTAGTGGTGGTGATGGTGATGATAGCAGTAGAAGTGATGGTGGTGGTGGTGTCAATGTTCTTTTTTGTTCATGGAGCTGATGATGATGATGATGCCTTTGTTAA
>NC_069000.1:43870901-43875895 GCF_001194135.2 Octopus bimaculoides
TATATATATATATATATATAATCCATATATTTATGTATACATGAAGCGATAAACGGACAGACATTTATCTAATGAAGCTGGGTATGGTTGTGTATACGTGTGTGTATGAGTGTATGTGTGTGTGTGTATCTGCGTTCGTATGCATGTGTGCATATGTACACACACACACACACACATACACACACACACATATATATATACTACACATATGTATGTGTGCGTGCCTGTCTGTATGTACGTGTGTGTTAGAGCAGCAGAAGTAGATAAGTGAAGATTCATCCATTGTAAAGAATGGGCGGTGATTGTGATGGCGATGGAGTCGGCGGATTGATACAAGTGTCGAGGAGAAAAAATAGGGCGAGAGAGAGAGAGAGGGGGGGACAGACAGATAGATAGACACACAGACAGACAAACAGACAGACGGACGGACAACAGACAGAAAGACGAACGAAAACATGGAGAAGAAATAGAAAGAATGAGAGAGGGGAGAAAGAAAGAAAGAAAGAATATATACATATATATATATATATTATTTACTACATGATTGATTAAAGTACTACATGCAAATCAGGGGCTTATTAATGTAACGCCCTGATAAGCTGCTGCTACATATAGCGATTTAGAATTAAAGCTTTCAGCGTGGCCAAAGAATAACGATACATCTCTGATGAGGCACAATTATTCTGAAACAGATGTATCAGATATCACGAAACAGACGTATCACATCTCTATAAAGATTCACAACTATTTTCCTGTTTACTTAACAAATTCATAAGATGATTCTACGTCATATGAATCCCCGCAGTTAAGTCTTTCAAATAAATGGATTGTTTCTAAAAACTTCTGTGATTCTGGAAAACTTGCATACTGTTTCTTCAGCACAAAGTGTTCGAAAAACTATCGTCGAGCAACATTCACTTCTCTCCTGCTCATCACCATCGCCGATCAATAAACATTTGGCTATATATCAAGAAATCAATATTATCATTCCATGGTTTAACAAAATCGAAAGGTTCTGCAAATCCTGGCCGATATTTATATTCTAAGATTAAATTCACCCGCGGTAAATGTTGTCTTTCATTCTTCCGAAGTCATGGCGTGGGGTAAATTTTATCGCTCCATCATTCCCTCAAAGTCTGTGGCCTTGTGTAACGTCGCACAAATGCCACGTAAAATTTCTTCCGGATCATTATGTTCTGAGTTCAAATTCCACCGAAGCCTCTTTTGCTCATCATACTTCCGGAGACGATAAAGTAAAGTACCGTGAAGTACTGGACGCCGATGTAATCGACTACCTCTTCCCCCTAAATTTGCTGTCCTGGTGCCAAAATTTTAAAGACTTCTTGTTATTACTTTTGCCGATTTTGTTGTTACTGTTGCTATAATCGATTTTTTTTTCTACTTTATAGATTGCTGAAAGAAACGCCAGGGTTTGAATTTTCGCCCCGATCCAGCGAAGACCTGCCACGTGGATTCCCGGAACACATTTCCGGAATTCCCTATTTTCTCCTGGATTACAAACATCCGACACTAACGGACAGTAACGATCCATCAGTGGATCATATAGCAGCGGCCATAGTTAATTTCCATATTAGATCCCCTTAAAATAATCCTTCTCTCTTTCTTTCTTTATTTTTCTTCTTTCTTATTTTTTCTCATCGTCGTCATCGCTGTCGTTAGTAGAATTTTGTTGTTGTTGTTATTGCTGTTTTTATTTGTTTTTGTTGTTGTTGTTGTTGTTGTGGTTGTTATCGTTATTGTAATAATTATTGTTGTTGTAGCAGCTGTTATAGTTGATGCCTACTCTGCTCTGCTCTGCCCTGCCCTGCTCTGCCTTGCCCTGCTCTGCAAAAATCGATATTGCCTTTCATTGTTCCAAAGATCAATAAATAAAGTACGACTGAAGAGATCGGTTAAAAAACACCAGACCCCTTACCTGCAACACACTTGTACACCCCTTCCCAAGCATAATTTTACGCATCGACAGAATCGTTAAAGCATAGTAAAAAAAAAATGCTTAGAGTTATTTCTTCCTGCTCTTCACGTTCTGGTTTCAAATTGCAACGGCGTCAGTTTTACCTTTCACCCTTCCAGGGATCGATGTAATACAACACCAGTCAAAACTTGCGGGTTCGATTTACTCGACAGACCTCTCCTAACTAGTCTGGTCTCGTATCTCTGTTAAAAACACAAAAGCAATGAATTGACAGAACCGTTGGTGAGTCAGACAAAATTACTTCACGGGATTTCTTCCGGTTGTTTACGTTCTGAGTTCAAATTCCGCCAAGTTCGACTTTGTCTTTCAACCTTTCACATTCGATGAAATAAATACCAGTCGAGTAATGGGGACAATTTAATCAACTAGACCTCTTCCCTTAAAATTCCTGGTCATGTGCCTGTAGCTGAAATCATCATCATTCCTCATCTTCTTCTTCTTCTTCTTATTATTATTATTATTATTATTATTATTATTATTATTATTATTATTATTATTATTATTATTATTATTATTGTTGTTGTTGTTGTTTAAGGCAGAGAGATGATAGAATCGTTAGCACGCCGGAGAAAATACTTAGCAGCATTTCGTCCGTCTTTGCGTTCTGAGATCAAATCCCGCCGAGGTCGACTTTGCCTTTCATCCTTTCGACGGTCGATAAATTAAGTATCAGTCGAGTACTGGGGTCGATGTAATCGACTATTCCCAACCCCCAAATTTCATGCCTTATGCCTATAATAGAAAGGATTATTATTATTATTATTATTATTATTATTATTATTATTATTATTATTATCCCTGTTAGAAACACAATTCTTTTAGAATTGATAAAATATGTACCAGTCAAACACTGGGGTTGATGTAGTCAATTTACCCCCTCCCACAAAATTGCTGGCTTTGTGCCAAAATTAGAAACGATCATCATCATCATCAACATCATCATTGTGTTAGATTGTGAGAATTATTAGAACGTGGAATGTCTGAGAGAAAATACATTGTGGCGTATATTCTGGCTCTTGAAGTTCTGAGTTCAAATCCCGCTAAGGTCAACTTTGCCCTTCATCCCTCCTGGCGGAGGGTGGAAGAAATGCTGTTATAAATACCGGTCAAATACTTGCTTAACGATTTCCCATCCAAATTTGTGGCCTTGTGCTTCTGTTAGGTTCCATCACTTTAATTATTAGAACAACGCGTTGCAGAAGTAGCAGAGAGTTTGGACGAAACTGCCTTGAGGGTATTCTTAGTTATCTCCCTTTACGTTCTGAGTTCAAACCCCGCCGACATCAACTTGGCCTTTTATTCTTTATTTGGGGTGGGGGGACTCTAATAATTTATTACCAATTACTAATTTTAAGCTAAATGACTATTCCTCTCCCTCCTAAACCCCCACCAAATAAGCACTTTTTTGTCTATATTAGGAATTATTATTATTATTATTATTAGTAATATCATTATTGTCAATTTCTGTTTGCTTATCATTACCGCATAATGCCATTGTTGTTGTTCGTTGTGGTGTTATTGTTGTGGCTGTTGTTATTTTTTTTCTTGGTCTAATTATTGTTGTTGTTGTTGTTGTTATAAATCATTAACGTTGTTGTTGTAGAAACCAATTACGAACTAGTTTTCTTTATTGTATTTTTTCTTAAATAAATAAATTAATTCAATTAAATATTGCGGTGTTGTATTTCCTTATTGTATCGCTGTTATTACCTGCTGTAACAGCCTTGTTTGTTTTGTTTTGTTTTGGGGGTTTTTTCCAGTATTTTGTCATCTATGACCATGTTTTTTTTTCTTTAATATACAGCCTTGGCCAAAAGTCATCCGACAGTAAATCAAAATTCCATAAATACTTCTTATTCAATTTTATTTATTCATTCCAATTATAAATGTTTAATAATTGAATGCTGTGAGTTAAAATCACCCTTTGGGGTGGAGTTCAACTTTTGTCTATTTATTAGCGAAATCTAATATAAAATATTTTTTTGTTTTAATCTTGGAGTTAAATAGTTTTGATTTACTGTATATGTGTATGTGGATGCGCCTGTGTGGAGGTACAATGTCTCAGTTGTTAGAGCAGCGGACTCGCGATCGTGGAATCACGATTTCGATTCCAAGACCGGGCGTTGTGAGTGTTTATTGAGCGAAAACACCTAAAACTCCACGAGGCTCTGGCAGGGGATGGTGGTGAACCCTGCTGTACTTTTCCACCACAACTTTCTCTCACTCTTACTTCCTGTAATTCAAAGGGTCAGCCTTGTCACACTGTGTCACGCTGAATATCCCCGAGAACTACGTTAAGGGTACACGTGTCTGTGGAGTGCTCAGCCACTTGAACGTTAATTTCACGAGCAGGCTGTTCCGCTTGATCGGATCAACTGGAATCCTTGACGTTGTAAGCGACGGAGTGCCAACAACAATATAAATATACACGCACACACACACACAAATACGCATAAATATATGACTGCGTGTGTGTGAGACTGCGTGTATGTTTGTGTGTGTGTCACTGTACGCACGGGTGTCGTGTAATTTCAGCCGGTTGTGTAGAGAAAATTATAAATGTGAAGCGACAAAACAAAACAAAATATTTATGCAAAAATCCAATACGCTTTAATAAGATAACCAACTGAACCGACAAGAGATCGCTATAAATTAATGGAGTGTCGTTGTTCCATTAAAGTTACCTAGAAGGGATTGTTGAGATGTTCAGACAAGTTTATAAAAAATATAGACATTTCGACAAATACCTTCTGGTCAATTTAAATTGAAGGATAGCGTTTTATTAATATATACAGCTGTATAGCTGATTTAGTCTCTTGTCTCACAACATTGTAGGTTATTTTTGTTTCTAACTAATATATTCAATTCTATACTCTTCGATCAACCTGAAAGTAATGGTCTAGTAGTCAGGGTGTTGCACTCAGGACCTCGAGATCGTGGTTTCAATTCCTAGACTCTCTGTATATACATATATATACACACACAAATATATATATAT
>NC_069000.1:43877222-43879748 GCF_001194135.2 Octopus bimaculoides
ATACATATCTGCATATAAGTGTCTGTGTATCTGGATAAATGGATAAATGTTAGCTTCTGTGTGTACAGAATGCATATTGATATGCACTGATACGCATATTTTTCATACTGACATAAACACGCCTATACGCATGCGCATTACTCTATAATCATCAAGCTGTAGTCCTCTCCTCTGACAAACTGACAAATATTGTGATGTTTTAATTTCCTGTGTTTGTGAAGAAGATTTCGCCAAGAGAGGAGAGGTCCCGTGGCGAGGTTTATTAAGTGGTGACGTGTATCGTACTATGGTGTGGAGTGCTGCAATGTGCTATGGTATGCCGTGTTGTTGAATGATGTGTGGATTCGGTTTCGTGTGGATCGGAGTGGTGTAGTGTCATGTATCATTGTGTGGTGTGTACAATAGTTGGTTACTTGTAAGTTATCTCTACGGATTTTCTATAGAATTTACAGCCAGCACGATGTTTCATATACGAATACGTCTATGTAAACAATGCGATCGAAGATATGAAAATAGGTAAGGGGTGTATATGCAGATTTCGGGATTTATTGCTGTTTTTTCAGTACCACACCTAATCCATTAACTATCCATAAATACATTGCTTAAATTGTCACTAAGGTTAGCGGTATAACACTATTGGTAGATCAATTTTACTTATTAAATCATTCCTGGCAAATGGTGTGTAGATATTAAGCGTTGGTAGGGTTTAAATACGAATACGTGCTATGGTATACCGTGTTGTTGAATGGTCTGTGGATCCGGTTCTGTGTGGATTGGAGTGGCGCAGTTTCATGCGTCATTGTGTAGTTTGTACAATAGTTTTTTGCGATCAAAGACAGAATAATAGATAATGGGTGTATATACGTATTTCAAGTGTTATTGCTACTTCTTCAACACCATATCCAACCCGGTAACCATCAAATAACACATTGTTTAACCCTTCGTGGGCTGGCAGGGTTGGAATTACACAAAAGGCAATTGGAGCCCCAGAGACCCCTCTTTTTTGCGCATTTTCGCAAAATCCATAAAGTAATATTTGTTTAATCTTGTATATATGTGTGAGTGCACGATACAGAACAAGAAATTTAGCACTTTAAAGGTATATATTTGTAATTATTAGTGTTTAATGGAGGGGAATCAAAATATAATTTATTGACTGAAGAAAACTTTTATTGAAAGAACTCAACATTTTTATTGTTTTATAAACTATACATATAGCACTAAATATAAAATAAAACAAAATTATTTAATATATCGATTCATTCCAGAACAAATACGTAGAAAATTGACTAATAGTTCATCAGAATGTCTGAAAAAAGAACAGAAAAAATAGTTTAACAGAAGGCCAGATGGGTCCAGTTGGACCCTAATGGCCGTATTTTATGCTATAACATCCAAGTGACCGGAAATTTTTAACTCAAAATTTATATGTGCTTACATAAAGTATTGACAATAGTTTATTTCTCTCAGCGAAATCTTCTTCGCAAACACAGAAAATACTTGTCTGTTTGTCAGAGGAGAGGACTACAGCCTGATGGTTATAGAGTAATGCGCATGCGTACGGGCGTGTTTAAATCAGTATGAGAAATATGCATAACAATGCATAGTACCACGTTTTATATGCACACAGTTTCTATTGCCGAAGAGTTGCATTTAAATTCTTATAGCGTACAGTGTCTGATGTAGGTTTCATCCCAACACATTTTAAAAGGGTGAATTTAACCACTATGGTGTAAAGCAATCAGCAACGAAGGACAACAAAAGCTTTATGAAGTAAAAATTACTGCTTATTTTACGGTGAGTATTGAAACGTATCTTCGAAGTGATCCTCTCAAATATGCGACGGAATATTTCTTTGCAGCCTAATACATAACATCTAAACTAATTTACTATTCTATGATAATTCATCTTGAATTTTATCCCCTGAAGATTACCTTAATATCCATCTTACATCATCTGACATGATACATCTAAATAATACATTAGATAACCAACATAGTGTTATATTATATTATGAAAGAATAAGCAAAACGTACCTTATCCGTTCCTCTATATATCACTTGTTTAATGTTTACCACAAAACACCGATAAACAAAACGAAAATGTAAAATCTATTAGCAATTGTATTAACAACCAGCTCAGATATATTAGATATGGATATAAATACAGATTATTTTAATAATTACAATTCTAGTCTCCTTCTCTTTTATACAATATAATTCATTTCCCACTATAATTATATCTTTATGAAATAAAATATAGCGCGTATCATAACAATGTATTTGTATTTAAAGAAAAGAAAATCATTGAAATAAATCTCCATTCTATAACAGGTTCATCGTCTTAGTAAATCTCTTTCTATTGATTAGTGTTGTTGTTATCGTCGTCGTCACCATCTTCATCTGTTGAACGTTAATAATATATACGCAATATTCTGTTCCATCATTTCTCTGGAAATTACATATATATACATATATATATATATATATATATATACATACATACATACACACACATTTATATATA